>NW_006799955.1:1784124-1839097 GCF_000485575.1 Poecilia formosa
TCTTTGTAATTTCTGTCCAGTAAAACTATTAATCTATAAATCAATAGACAGGTCTATATAAAGATATAATCAATGTTTCTGTCTCATATTTCTATGGCATTAAAGGACCTGGAACTTTAGTTTTTCCACTGAAAGCTCTGGTTTGCACACTAAATGCCATGTGAGTGAAGTTTTATGGATGATACTCTGATGTCCCATTCTCCTGAAGGCAGCACAGAGCTGCACCACCAGAAACAGAAACACTGAAGAGAAGAGCTATGATTAATGTAGTTACAGTTCTATCAATGTTTTAATGTTGCAGAGCTCAGCCGTTTTGCAAATAGATCAAAGTTTAAACTGGCATGTTGTTCATCTTTTATCTGATCATTTTGTGGAATATTTAACAAATAGAAAATGGCACAAAATAAGAATATTTTTCCACTCTGATTGGCTGCTGTTAGGCCTACCAATTTTAACTTGAATGTTCATTGCATTTTCCGTAGATGCCTGTGAAAATAATTTCTATTCCCATGGCTTTTTTGTTCTCTGGGAAATTATTTTTGATGATAAATACAGAAACAAGCATAAAAATCAAAACATCTACAATAGTGATAGTAATACTAATGATAAAATAATGGTCAGTGCAAAGTAGCCTGCAAATTTTTTTGGTGGGGGGCGGTGAGGGACCTGGATAAGGGCTAGGGGGGCGCTGGCCCAAAAAAGGTTGAGAAACACTGATCTAGAGCTATCTTGTGGTAGACCTGCAGGGGAACATCCCATTGCCTGAGTGAGGACAAAGTCATCTACATGTCCAAGTGCAATAATGTTGGAAAAGAAAGTGGATAAAAGTCAACATTTCTGGAGCATGTCTGATTTGTTCGCATGGTGCTACAGAAAAGTATGACGATGCAGGACTAATAGGAGATAGGATGAGTCAAAATCACATGTTCTGCCAGTTTAAACATTTGTGAAGACTGATGATCAGCAGTCTGGCACTTTTGAATTTCCCCTCCAAACTTATAGTATTGCATATGTGTTGTATTGTTCTGGAGTTTACAGACAGTCTTAATCTGATAAAATAAGCTTGTTGGGGTCAATATATGTGGGAATCAACTTACTGAGGAAAAGTTATGATATCTTTGATGACATCAGAGAAAGGCTTGACACACTCCTTTCTTTCAGTTGTTTCATAGAGTACGGCGTATTTCAAGTTTGGGTCTTTGTCTATATTCTCTCTGACAAAGCCTCAGCCTCGCCTTCGTGTTTTTCTTAGAGAGCAAATTGTTTCCTCACTCTACAACCAACGAAAGTTAAATTGATACAGTCTCATTTTGATTTTACACGTATCCACTTTCATAGAAACAAGAGCGAGAGTCTCCTGTAGGTCCAACTGTGATATTTTTGAAAACGTGTATTTTGGCATTTTGCAGTCTGGACTCAAGCCTCGGCATGTTCTCAGTCGTTTTCTTTGTCTTCACTTGTAGACGTTTCATAGGGAAGTCACAGGACAACAGAACAAAACATAATAAAAACCAAAACCTGCATTTTTTTCCAAAAGGTTTTAACAAAAACTGGAGTAGATATGAAAAAAAAACAAACAAACAAACAAAAAAACTGCCATTGTCTAATGGAAACGTTTAACGATTATCAAGAAGTCCGGACAGCTATTGCTCCAGACTGCTTTATTAAATGTAAAGAAAATCTGCTTCCTTTAAGTAAATTAAGTGTGTAAAGAAACTGCTCAAAAATAATTACACAAGACTGTAGTTCTGTTTTTGTTTGTGTCAGGCAGTTTGTGGGGCTCTTGGCTTACTTTCTGCCAAAACGGCATGCAGGATCTCTGGCATAAAGCCTCAAGGACATCCTCCTCAATCAGCCAGTCAGAAAGACATTTTATTAGTCTGTGATTATTTTTTGCTTGCAGGAAACTGATGGCTGATAAGCGAGAAATCAATTTTTGCCAATGGATCCCTGATGCTCCAACTGTATATAAGTGTGTTCATGGGAAACAAACCTAAAAATGAAAACACTTAATCAGTTAATGAACATTTGGTGTGTTTTATACAAGATCTTTTTTTTTTCTGTTGCCATCATAAAACCACAGCATGATGTTGAATTTGCTGTATGTCACTTCTCTGGCTTTTACAAATTATACCTTGAATGATTTCTTTCAATAAGAGAAATGCAAGTCACAAAATGGTGTAAATAAAGCCATGAAGACAAGCAGATGTGAGACCCGTCACTCTGCAGGGAGGGTTTAATGAGGTTGTACTGCCACTCCGTGAAAGCGAATCTCCCTGATGGTCTGATTTATCTGTTTAATTTAAAGGATTTTAACTGCTGCTGAGGAATGGCTTTGTCTGACTGTAATTGGTTACATCTCAAGAGAGATTTCTCTCTGTTTTGTCTGTACATAATAAAGCCTTGCGATGAAAAGAAATATGAAAGCATTTTTGTGAATTTATCCTGCCTTTTTTGTCCCGTCGGAAAATAAAAGGAAGAGAATAGCGTCGTTTTGGGTCTCCACGGAAGAGCAGCCGGCGCTAAACAGCCGTGTTATTATGAAGTGTTTGACATTGAAAGTTCTTAAACTTGGTCATATTTTGTCACATCACAACCACAAACTTCGTGGTGTTTGACTTGTATTTTATGTGATAGATGCAGTAGCAGAAAGTAATGCACAATTGTGAAGTAGAAGAAAAACAACAGACGGCTTGCAAAAGGGTTTACATGTAAAAATGTGGAAAGCACATGTATTAAGCAGCTTTTACTTTGATTTCCTTAAATAAAAACAGATGAGACCAAATTTAAACTTTTGGTATCCATACAAACTGCTATGTATGGAAAAGTAATACTATAAATATTATTATTTCAAGACTTGAAAACTGATGATAGAGACACACGATGGCAGTGGTAACTGTAGCAGAAGTTGAATCTGGAAGAGTCAGAACAAATGCACACCACACTTTTCAGATTTTTCTAAATCATCTTCCTTACACCATGAAGGTCTGTCATATAAAATCCTGATAAAATACAGTGACAGTTGCAATTGTGAAGTGTCAAAATGACATGATTAGTTTTATTAGTCAGTGCCAAGACGGTACATTTCTATGAGGCGTAAGTAAGCAAGGTGATCTCTGTGTCTCATTTGAATTCCTCCAACATGATATTTGACGGGAAATGTTGCCTTCTAGAGATTCTTTCTCAGCAATCTAAATCAAATCACACTGAGTAAAATCCTGTTGACATGTAGCTCTACAGTGTGTCCTTGTATGAAGAAATTCTGCTTTTCCAAAACTGAAGACACAGAAGCTCCTTCACATGCCTCAACATACATAGTTAGTCCCTCTGCCTTTGCTGAGTTGGCTTAATATGTTCTGAAACACAGTATATATTCCAGGTTAGTCTCCAACATGCTCAGCTTTCTGCTTTCTTTCAGGTTAAATTGTTAGAACTGCCAGCTCAGCCTTTCTGCAGGTGACTGCAGCAACGTTTTTGTTTTTTTTTCCGTCCAGATGGCATCACCATGACAGCTACAGTCAAGGATTAACTGTAGGAAGTGTATAAGCACTTAAAAACTATGTTGCTAGGATGTTCATATTGGTATTGTTTTTCTTGTATTTTATGACATTCCCAAAAATAAGGATTTGATTTTAGATAGAGAAATTATATTAGCTTTGTGTGAACAACTTTCACATTTTGCTGTGCTGTTAGTGAGTGATGAAAATATATCTTAAAAACAAACCAAAAAAGAAAATGTATTAGTTTATTCCAAATTTACCTAAACTCCACATTGTTTCTCTCAGGATTGGTGGATTTATTTTAATCATTGGTTAATACTATGTAAATCCCATAATGACCTCGATCCATGCAAGTTTTATCATGCAACAAGAGTTAAAATTACACTGACTACAGATCTAATTGCACTACTAATCCACAGTAATTTTATCCAAGGCTTTTGTTTTGCAAAGTTTCAATCCTGAATCCTAATATTAAGTTTTATTTATTTATTTTCCAGCACCTTGGTGCATTTCTACAAGTACAATTATCATAACTTGGTTCAACTTTAGTTATTTGTGCACATCAAAGTAACGGTTTCCATACATTTCTCTACTGCTTTTGGAGACTCTCATTTGCTTTTGTCATTTCCATCAAAATCACCAGTACTTATCAATGCTGTACAATATGTACAAAAATGTTGAACAGTTGTGCAATAGCTGTGCAAATTGTGCCTAGAGCTGAGCATTTTCACGTACTGTCACCAAGATCTGATTATGTTGCACTGGAAAACACAGAGTGTAATGTCAAAAACATGTTCAAGCGTTTTGCTCATTTTGTACCTAACAATTCATCGACATGAATTGTTAGTGAGGAATGGACTGAGCAAATTACATTCTTTTTCCAATTAGCGATCAGGTTTTGGACTGTAATTGTTTTGAGAAATACACTAGCTGTTGTGCAAAAGTTAAGACTGATATGAGAAATGCACCAAAGCGCCCGGAAAAACCCCCCAAAAACTTTAAGGTAGCGTATAAACGATGAAATCATAGTTAAGACATGACTGCCATCTTGTGGCCAAATATGGTAAATGCGGCTTATCTTTTCTTCAAATC
This sequence comes from Poecilia formosa, assembly GCF_000485575.1. Taxonomy (NCBI): domain Eukaryota; kingdom Metazoa; phylum Chordata; class Actinopteri; order Cyprinodontiformes; family Poeciliidae; genus Poecilia; species Poecilia formosa. Next base: position 1,788,717 of record NW_006799955.1, read on the forward strand.
ATTTCTTTTCTAATCTCTTCAATAGTCAAATAATAACTAAACACACATTTTAGATCTTATTTACTTAAGTAGTTCAGTGGTACTACAACTATAAATTATAATAAAATTTAGAGAATTAAAAAATGTATTTTAAAGCACATTTCAGCAACAAGGCAGTTCAGTCTTTATGTCATAAAAACACAAAAAACAAAATCATAAAAGACACCACACAGTCAACAACTGAGAAAACCAAAAAACATTTTACATTTTGTCAAGTACCATCGTCAAATATGTCAGTCAATGTTTCACTTATTATGGTTCAAAAGCAACCCACTTTGTGGGGAGAAATCTGTTCTCTGGTGAAAACAAATCTTTTTATGCCAACTAATAGAGATGAGGAAACTTCTGAGTCCATCTAATTTTTAATTGAAAGGAGTTGTTGTGTTTGTTTTCACATAAGTTTTATAGCAGATGTTGGAGATCAAATACATAGATACAGATGTACCAATGTATAAATAATGTTCCAAACAGGAACCCAAACCATTTGGGTAACAAAACATAAAAGTGGATCCACGAAAATGCCTTATTAGTAGCTTTATTTTACAATATTTTAATTCGAGCTACACAGCAGTGCAGCTATGCTCAAAACCAACAAAAGACCAAATGGGGAAACCGTGAACAACCATCAGTGATAAGGTCAAATGAATGAAAGCATAGGCTGCTGCTTTCTCTTTGTTTTTATATCTGATTCACTTTGACAGTGACATTTTCCTCAAAGGGAGCAATATGGTGACCTTTCTTTGTGGCACTCAGTGCCACATTTCCAGTTTGAGATCTGTCACTGTGACAGATCAGATAAAGCTCCTCTGTGGCCTCGAGAGGGCTGAAAAAAGCAAAGGAAGGAGAAAATAGTGGTGACTGTTTCAGTTTGTGACAAGTGATGTAAACTCTGTGAAGCCAACTTTTATGTGAGAAAAACAATATTCCAACACAGTTCTGCAACACTAGTTTTTTTTTTTTTTTTTTTTTTAAACCAGGCTCAGTTAATAATTCAAGATGCTACATGTATATATAAAAACAAAGATGATCGATTTTCAAAATAGGTAAAGTTGCCAAAAATATACTCGGATAAGAGTAGTACTATTTCAACAACATACTTTTACTCAAGAAAAAGTAGAAAGTAATCATTCAAACAATTACCTAAAATGTGTTCAGTAAAAATTTAACTTGTGTCCCGATTACTACTGTTCTGATCTGATTTAATTAGCAACAGTTATGTAATAGTACAGACAAAACATAAAATTATGAACAGGTTCTGGTGCATCGAATAGCAAAATTATATAGAATAAAATAAAAACTTAAATCACATAATTACAAAATAAATTCAGGGAGAAGAAACAAATCTCAGTTTTTCACAAAATAAAACATTTGAAATCAGTAATTACAACAGTGAACGTAAGCATGTTAGAATAAACAAACTGTTGGCAGTATGCTTATTTGACCTCCAACAGGGTCAGCAGACATAAAATAACATCAGAACAATGAAGCTTGTTTACAAACCAAAAGTTTTATCAGATGTGCTGACGTGTCTGATGCATTGTGGTTTATAACGTTCTTGTTTGTCATTCTGTTAAGTAACTCAAGCTAGAAAATTTACTCAACCAAGAGCAAAAGTAAATAGGATGGAGCTCTAAAATTCCTGCTAGAAGATTTTTTTTTTTCAAAATATTCCTCAAATTAATTTAACCAAGTATAAACACCTAGTTACTATAGACAATTAAGCATTTAGCTAAAAACATTAAATATTTTATTTTGTTGCAAAGTGAGACATAGAGACAGCAAACATCTTGGGTTAGAGTCTTCAAAGCATTTTGATGGCATAGTAGAGTCCAATTGTTACAATTATTTTACCTAATAAAATCCATAAAAGATTGGAGTATATATAAGATTGTACCACAATTTTTTCACTATAACTCAACACTTGAAATCCAGTATGGCCAACTGTCTTTAGCAAAAAGAGTACCTTGTGTAATATAATCTTAATATTAATCCAGTTGTTCTTTAACAGCCTTAGATATTTGTTCAGATCACAGGACAGCAAAGTTATGGAGGGTCTTCTGGTCAGAAAAGACTGCAAGTACTGGTCTGTATGTCAGTCTGTGTGGTACTGCTGATTAATTAGCGAAACTGCTTGTCAGCTAGTCTTTTTGAGGTCCCGACGTTTTGTCATTTGAAATTCAATCTGCTTTCTAGAAATCTGGGAGAAAAGCAATGTTGGTCATTTGTATAGTATCAGGTAAATAAAATAGTGATTAGAGGCAATTCAAACCTCTGCATAATAGAGTGATATTTTTGCATTTGATGAGAAAATATTGCTGCTCCGGATCCTCTGTGTTTGTTTGTCTCCTGCCTGCATGATCCTATCTGGGTTAGCTTCCATGTTATTTGACCTTGAGCGTATAGCTGCAGTGGTGCATTCTGCTGCTGATTTATTAGCTTCTGACTACAGCTGCATAAATGAAAAGTTTTTAATAAAAATAATTATCAAGAAGTCAACCAAATTTGTTTATATTAAAATATGAACACGTTTACTTCTTTTGGCCACAAAATAATTGTGAATCATTTGGTGCAATTGTAATATATGTGTTTTCTAAATCAAATATTGCATTTCTTAATGAGTTGTGTATATGTGTGCATGTAAAAGTGTTTACATAAACTAATCTAAAAAAAACCCACATGGTTTTACTGCTGTTTCCTTGGTAACAAGCAAAACCTTGCCCTTTTAGCCTGCTGGCATTCGTGTGGACTGTACCACTCTGTGGGGGCTAACGGGGGTGCTAGCACACCCACCTTACACAATTGCCATGCTTAACTCGTATCATAGCGTCAGAAATATCTAAGATAATTATATAATATTTAGGTATAACCTCTGGTTAATTCTTTCAGGCTTCAAACGACAAATATAAGGGTGTATTTTATTCATTTACGGTTCGGCTCACCCCGGAAAACTACGTCATTACATTAAAATGACGGTCGTACAGTAAGCTGTCAAAAGCTTGTTGCTTAAATCTTTGCAGCGCAGCAAAGTGGGGAAGAAATTAGGTCGGACAAGCTTTAATTCTTGTTGCAGGGCAGGAATTAGACGGACTGTTGAACAGACATATCGGGGACACTTGACATCTTGTTTTCCGCTAGTTCAGTCGCCGTTTTGTCCGTGTGTCCTCCTGGCTGCTGCTGCGTGATATCCTTTCCTAACGATGAGGTAAGCAGATCCTCTCATTAGCGCTAACACAAGGTAATAAATATTATGGTTAAGGTACTCCATCGTGTTTTATAGTGACAGTGCTGCATATAGGTTGATAGCTATGTACAAAAAATATCATTTTTTGGTGAGGAAAAGGATGTAAATCACTGCTTTCCTTCAACCATCAATCTGTGCTGATGACAAGGTGTGATAGAAGATAGCGTCAGATAGATTATCGGTTCCCAAAGTTGGGTTCGGGGCCCCACTGGTGGTCGCAAATCGGTATAGGGTGTGAAGATCAAATTCAGAAGTCAAAATGTATAACCAAACTGTTTTATGAAAGCTTATTTATGGTAAATGTGATACATGAGATTAAAATAGTTATAAATCCATCAAATACAATGTGTTGGCTGTTCATGCAGTTTTACTAATTATGTAAGTAAAAAACTTTGAAGTATACGTTTAAATATTTATGGATGTTAGCTTTACATTTACTTCTCATTCCTTACTGCACAGTTTTATCCTAGTCTGCTGTGGATTTATTATTATTACTACTATTATTCGTAGTAGATGTAGTAGTAGTAGAAGTAGAAGTAGTAATAGCTGTAGTATTGCTTTTGTGGTGGTTTTTAAAGAGTAGGCTATATCTCTCTTGCTTCCATTTGATTTTCAATTTTGCTGCTGCAAATTGGGAATTTCCGTCCTAAGGGAGAAATAAGGGAATATTCTGTTCTAAATACTACATTTGTTTATACAGATTAAAAATCAAGAAGTGAAAAGTTGTCTCTCTGTTTCATTGTGCAGCCACTCCTCTAACTGCAAATCCAGTGACTTAAACAAAGACCACAGTTACTGACTCACCACTAATAACAACTACCCACCTACTTCCTTGGATTACAAGTAGCAAATGTTTACTTAATCATTAGTTAGATCACAAGTCACTGCCACTGCTAATGTGGGCCTCTGTAGTTTAAAAAGTTTGGGAAAGACAGCAATAGATGATTTAATGAGGTTACAAACTATGTTGTATTTATTTAATTTTAGCTAATTTAAAAATATATATAAATGTATTAGCCATATTTTTATCCTAGGTAGAACCATACTATATGTTTGAACTGCTTTGTGGCCTAAGAATAAAACAAAAATCATCCAAAACATGGTCAAAGTTTACTGTAAGCTTTGAAACAAATTAAAGTTTCAAGACCAGGATGAAAAAAAATCTGAGGCATTAATGTGGTTTCCTTTTCAAAAGTTTATACGTACATAATACATACATGTATAAGAGAGCAACACAGTTTCATACGGTTTTGACATTAGTCTAAAAATAAACCTATCTGAAATTAAAGCTTGCCTTTTATAGAGTTGTAATTTAGATAGGCTTTAATTAAAATACAGTTTGTGACACATGCCTGGTTGTGAAGTAACTGACTTTAAGAACATGTTAGAATATTAAAAATATTCGAGCCAGTGCTTTTTTTGTGTGCTTTCAATGCGTAAATATGGGTCTCCAGTAGTCATACTAAAGGTATAAGTGGGTTAGCAGGAAGTTTTTCCAGTTGCAGATCTGCTGCCACGTTCCTATTGGACGGTTTCAGACTGGGAGGGTCTTTCCAGAGCCCAGCACACAGACAGGAAGGGGGTGGCTGGAAATGTTTTAGTCAGAGCCTGGCAGACAGTTTGTTTTGACTGTTTGGGGGGGAAAAAAATCCAGTTTTTAGTCTGTGAGTCGGTGGGACAGGAAGGAGAGGGTAAGAGTGTTTAACTGTCACGATTGTAACAACCAGGCAGCTGAAAATGTTCTCCTAGCTTTCATTATCAGCTTCAGAAAGCAGTTTAGAGCTGCATGGAGTGAGAGAGGCAGCCTTTTTTTGACCCGTTTCCTGACTTGCGCCTAAAGGAATTTGCTGCTGTATGCTTTGGTTTTTCACAGACGGTTGCTAAAAAGAAAGAGGAAGAACATCAGAGGTCTGTCTTAAAGTCTGAGCACGATCTTTTCTTCTGACGGAGAAACAAAGATTTAAGTTTCATGAAGTAAATAATTGTGAATCATATGGTGCAATCAACTACCAAGATTTTCCACCTCTTTCGTCGTAGATCTACTGTACATATTTAACTCTGGTTTCTCTTCCTGTTCCAGTGTCGGGTGTTTATGTTTCTCGTTACTATCTCTTATCTGCATAAGGCGTGGCGTACTTGGAGTCAGGATTTCTGGCCAGATGTTCATGTAATGTAATCAACAGACCTGGAAGAGCGCCGCATTTGACCTTTAAACTTTAGTGTACAAGGAAAAGTATGTATTGCTGAAGTAGAATGGCACAATAACCGAAGGTTTGGCACACGTGTACGCCAACTATAGATTGGAGCTCGGAAATATTCACATACTGGTATTGATTAATTGATCGTCATGTCTCTACTCAGCTACACGGTCGAGCAGATAAACAGCTGAGGCTTTGTGCGCGTCATTCAACAAGCTAATGTTTGATGAGGAAGTGTGGCCTAAAAACATCTGTTGTTATGTAGGTGAAATGTGTAGCTTTGTCAAGTTAGAAATTAGAATATTTGTAATCTCTCTCAAAAGATAATTAAATAATGCTGTGAGCGAGATCAAAGAGAAAAAAATATTACCGATGTTTAGTTGGATTTTTATAATTACTGTGCTAAGCATTTCTTTAATTAGAGAGGCGCTTTGTGGATGCATAAATTGTAGTAGAGTTAGCATAATTTGAGCATATTTTGTAGGTGTTTTTGTTAAGGATGGAAAATGTCAAATACATTTAAATATGGGTTTAGATCTGTATGGATTCAATGTTTCATAAAATAAAATGTTTATTAACTATTATTCCTACATACTGAAATGATTTCATTATATCTAATGTATACCTGAAAAAAGATAGGCATCTTTGTAAAGATGTAAAATAAGAATAGGTTTGTAAATAAATCTGTTATTGTTAACATTTTACTGAAAATGTCATGTAGAAAATAAACAATACCTTCTGAATAATCAGTGGAAAAATCTTCAGTCTAACCCTTCCTATACTTCCTGAATAGATTTTTTACAAATTCCCACTGGTATTTTAATGATTTATCCATGATGATGGACTGGGCGACTCTTGACCATCACCCTAATCTTGTATGCGTTGTATGTTGCTGTACATTTGGAGTGGCGCCATTTCAGGTCCCTACAGACCCGTTTCTGGTGTCTCATTGAAAGGACTTTGGACTCATGTGTTGAGTAATTAGATTTGTTTTGTTTTAAATATTACTTTTCTAGACCTTGGAATACCTTGGTGTTAAAAATAGGATTTTCTGATTCTTGTCTCATGAATTGTCTTTTGTTGTTTGTGCAGACAGACCTTTAATGACTTCATTTATTAATCATCATTTTTACAATGATTGTTAAATTGTTCATAAACAATTAACAATAATGACTTGGCTGTGATTAGTCATAATTTGGGAACGCTGAGTTCAGTGTCACTAGGCACAACTTGTATTATTATTATTATTATTATTATTATTATTATTATTATAAATCCTTTGCCATTGTGAGACTCATTGTCTCATTTGCATGGGAGACCAGTTGCATCAACAACAAAACATAAAAACAGTAATAATACAATCCACTAAACTCTTCTGAAGATCAGTTCCATAAAATATCAGCAGGGCAGTTTTTCTGATTGCTTTCAGACATGTTTTCAAATATTTTTGTTTAAAAACTGGAACTTCCCATGTTTGACCAGAACCATGTTCCAGGTGGAGGGACCAGAGAAGGAGAATGCTTTATTCTCAAACTCAGTATCGGCATCAAGAAATGACCTAATTAAAGCCTGTCTGTTAACATAAAGTAGGCTGATGATCTGAAAAAGCAAAGCATCACACACCAAAGCAAAGAAAATAATGAATGGATGACAACTGCCAGTCTCTTAAAGTGTCTCAAAATTGTTCCTGTGGCCGAATGCTGCTTTTGTTCTTCACAAACTGAACGACATCTCATCGAACCTGGAAATCTGCTCTCTAGCAGAAAATCCCTTTAGGAAAAGTTTCACACGTTTAGTTTGATATCAGTATTTGTTTATTGATCTGAAACATTTCAGTGTGAAAGGAGAAATCTATACGTTGCCTCATGTCAGATGGGACTAGGCCTGTCACAATAGTAAATTTGGCTGGACGATAAATTGTCCCAGAAGTCATTGCGATCATTTTCAAGTTTCATCATGGTAATGGGATAAAATGCAAGAACACATTCTCAAAGATCAACAAACTTTAACTTATAATGAACATTTAAGATTGGAACTGGAATATATTTTATATGTCCAAAATAAATAAACAAAACAACTGAAACTACAAAAAAGAAAAAAAGGAAGTCTCTGTAAACAAAATTGTTGTTCAAATAATAAAGTTGAAAGCAATTCACCAGACTGAAGACTTCTGACATCAGTTTGGAAATTGATAAATCATGCAAATGAAAATTATTGAGCTTGTTTTAAATTTATTATACAATTATTACTAATTCATTTATTGCTTATTAAGGCAGACCTAGAGAAGACTAATTCTTAGTATCAATTATTCATTGAGTAACTAGTGAGCTTTTTCCTTTATTTATTAAAAGAAGGAACATGAACATTTTTTAATTTGACTGTTTTGTAGTGAAACAACAGTGCAAATGAAACAACAGAAACAAAACAACCACATTAAAATATTTGAAAAAGTTTTCAAAATGACCTAAAATTATTAGTTTTAAATAAGCATGTTTTAAATAAGCATATTGTACCTTTTACTGGAAGGCATTTTAGCTTTAATTGTGTTTTTTTCCCTTTCAGATCAGCAAAAGAAGTGCCTTTGAGAAGACAACCCCCGTCTGAAGCTGGTTCCCAGTCATAGCTGGCCTATGCTCCGTTTTTAAAGACCAATCTAAGAACTAACATATGAAATCTCGACAGCAAACCTTTTGGTGCAAGTCTGCACACGTTCAGCACCAAGAAGATTACTGAACTTTAGCCACAAGAAGAAGAAACGGAGAGAAGAAAATGACCTAAGAATATTTTGCTGAAATAACATCTGGACGTGGATTCTTTGAAAAAAAGCAAAGAACAAAGCTGCATTTAAACTTACATGTTGTATTAATCTCCAGCTTTTATTGTGGGATTTCTTTGAACCGTGGGTTGACATTTAACATTTACTGTGTGGTGAAACCTCTTGGACATGGCGCTAAATATGTCTTCAGTTAGAGACACCAAATGGCTGACATTGGAAGTCTGTCGCCAGTTTCAGCGGGGAAACTGTTCACGCAGTGATGAGGAATGCAAATTTGCACATCCACCCAAGAGCTGCCAGGTGGAAAATGGAAGAGTCATAGCCTGCTTTGATTCTTTGAAGGTAAGATATATGTCATTGATTCTTTAATCTAAAGTGAAACTCACCCATAACGTAAAGGTTTGATTGAAAAAATATCAGAATTAACAGTTAGTTGTATTCAAATTACTGGACATAGTAAACTGTCATGTTGTTAAGTGTATATGGTCAACATTCACCTATTTGTATGGGGGAATTTTACTGCCATAATTCGAGAGCACAGATTCTAGATAGATAGCGGCGCAGGTTGCTACAATCAATAGTAGCCACACAGGCACACCCAGTAGAAGAAAACAAACACATCCAGTACAACACTTTCATCCTATTGGCTGAGAGGTTGCCAGGCGACGGTACTTTTTTGTTCCAAGGGCCAGCCGAAAATGACTCGCAAGCACACTGAATATTTGAAAGAGAGCAGAAGTTTTGAGTACAAGCATAACAAGTTTTGAGAAGAAAGACATGAAGTCCTGCTTTCAAACTGAAAATGTGTGCTCTCGAATTATGGCAGAAACATTCCCCCATATATTTGTCTCATGTTTACCTTATGCCACTGCCACTATTGGCTAACCAATACATTATTTGACTGGAAATGATGTGATTCATAACAACTGCTTTGCTACCAAAACTTACCATTTGAAGTAAAACTATCAAATTTGTTTGCTTTAATATGGAAACATTTTGATATTTCTATTTGCAGTAGCTTTAATAGTTGCTGAATTAAATACACCATTTAAAAACCTTGAACTTAAACGAGATTTAAAGCTTTTTCATACTTTATATCTACTTTTAATGGCTGTTTTTTCTAGTAGAATGAGATCAATTCGCCTGTTCTATTACATTAAATACAATTTAATTCACAGTTTTCCATAACAGTTGTTAGTCCATCATATTAACTGAGATCTTCTAAAGTCTTTTTCAGTGCAGCACTCTGATGTGGATTCCCCTTAAAGCTTTTATTCATTTGACCCTTGTTAAGTCGGTAAAGATATGTAAGAGTGTTTAATTTGCCATCTGATTTCCTGTTTGCATGAGGTGTCAAACAGTCAGATCAATTCCTCTGCAGTTATTCAAAATGGGAACAATAAGAGAACACGCCATTGAAGAAAGGAAGATTTATAAGTTAAAAAAAAGGAAAAAGGAGGTGAGGTAAAATAAAAATATTCCAAGTTTGCTGTCATAGAACTGCAGGAAAATGAGATTGTACTGATCCAATAAAAGATTGAAGTTTCTTTATCAGAGGTGGTAATAAATATGTAGGGTCTTAGTTGACTTTAGTTTAAAGCACTGATCAAACAACTGACACTTAATAAGATAAGTAATTATAATCTTCCCCTAAAGGTTTTAATAATACAGAAATAATCCTGTCCATTTTCAGTGTTTATTTTCCCTAATGAAGATTTCTCAAAGTCCCTCACCGGATTAAGATGCCGACACTTCCAGACACTTAAAATCAAAACCACACTAAATTAGAACACCGTCCTCTCAAATATCATGTAAAATCCCAAACAATCAAGCAATTTTCCATTAAAAAGACAAAATACCTGCCATATGTTGTTTTATTTGGTTATATTTAAAATAATTAATCTCACATCCAATTGGATTAGAGCCAGTTTATCCTTGCTCCCTTTGCCTGTATGGAGCCGGTTCTGCCTTAATCCACTCTAACACGTTTAGTTGCACGTCCAGTACAGCTTGCTCCTGGGATTATTCTCATGTTGAGTCTTTGCTTGAGCTCTTCCTTTTACTTTTATGAACTGCTCCAATGTGCCCTTATGGTCGAGAGGCTAAAAGCATTAACAGAAAGTATAGACCCCTTATTTTGTTATCTGAAAAGCGGAATTGGAATAATGCTTAGATTATTTTAAACACATCTGTAAATGTAGCCACAGACATTTTTTTCTTTTTTAACGTAATTTTATCACGTTCTCTTTGTGTTTAACAGAGTTTGTGTATTTTATTTTAATTCTTCTTAATATCAGCTTTAGATATTAGCAAAAAAAAAATTTTTGTGGAGTGGAGTTCATTAAATTACTGAGGTCAGCCATTGAAGTGAATACTTGTCATTTTTGTAGAGCCGCTCTTTCTGCTTTATTGTTACCTTGTGAACTTGGAACTAGCTCTTTAAATGAATGCAAAATGAATTGTATATTCTCCAGTCTTGCATGCTTAGCAGCCAAACTTTAAGCTTTTTGATTTTAAGTCTGTAGAGCAAATGACTATAAATAACTATCTCTCTGGGTACTTTACTTCTTTAGGCAGCAAGGTGTTCTTGCTGCTGTAAAAATGCTTGAGGTATGATTTTCTTCACCACGTTAAACTTTCGAACTTGAGTTATGAACCACTGACTCCTATAGATTTACTGAGGGGAACTGTAGTGCTAGAATTTGCACTGACCAAGTGAAGGAATGTATTATTAAGTGAAGATTCCTTTTAAGCCACTGAGTCTAAACTTTGAAATTTGGCTTTGAGGGAAGATACATAATATTAAACCACCACATTTTTTTTCCTAATAATCATCTTTGCCTACCCAGGAAGATGTTTTTACCAATACTTTTTTTGTAATGTTTAACTGTCTTCATCACGCTATGCTCCATATAATTTGTTAAATTCCAGGCAATTACTATTGATGCTGCACAAATGTGTCCTAACAGACCCAACTTGCTGTAAGAGGAATGTGCTCAGGCTTTGATTTTGACTCATTGGTATCTCATGACTTGTCAGAGTTGTTGATGCGCAAAACCTATCCTGTTGTTTTGATGACTTTACACGTCAGCTTTAGGAGATGCATCGAGGCATTTAAGAGACAGATGCTTAAAACAATTCTGTAAACTCAAACTGAGGAAAAAATGTAATTTCATATTTCACATCTACATTAAAAATAACAACTCAGAAAAATTTGGCTGCTCTACATTACTGGAAAAGAAAACTGAATGTATCCATCCATCCAACCAACCAAGCAAACAAACAGACAAATTTTAGGAAGCCTTTCTGTGGCTATTTATGTCATTAATGTTGATGTTAACATGCTCTGCCCAATTATTTCCTAATATGGTGAAATGTTAGGTTTGCAGAGCATAAATTTCATGTCTAAGGATGAGGCAGGTTGATCAAGAATCTATGCAAAGTGGCACATGATTGGATATTTTTGTCAAAAAAATATTGATACAACTTGTAACACAAACCAATGAAAAGTTGTAATATGAGAGTTTCAGGGACCTACGACATTTTTCTTTGCATCAGAAACACTTCTGAAACTTACCACTGAGATAGTAGATGTGACATATTTAAAACATTCCTTTTTTTGGCTTTAAATAAAGCTGCTCTACAGTTGTATTAGTCATATTGCTATAATGCGTGACATGTCTTAGTGTTTAGTTATTAAACAATTATAATTGAAGTATTTTTTATACCATTTAGTAAAATGGGTGATGCTTTTATATGAGTGTATTTTAAGTGCATAGTTTCTTTTGTCAAAGATCAATAGTTGTATTCATTAACAAGATGAATACAAATGGAAATTTGACAGCTTCTGTGTTTATTGTTAGTTTCTTTCTGGCTTTTCTCCCAATGTAGGGCAGATGCTCAAGAGAAAACTGCAAGTACCTCCATCCTCCTTCTCACCTGAAAACCCAGTTGGAGATAAATGGGCGCAACAACCTCATCCAGCAGAAGACAGCCGCTGCTGTGCTTGCTCAGCAGATGCAGCTGATGATCCCTGGACCGAGTCTGCAGCCTGTGGTGAGATCCTTAGAATGACTCACAATGTACTTTTATTTTGTGACTAAAATGTAACACAGGTCCTCTGCCGTCATTGTCAACATCTTCTGCTCCACAGGGACTCGGCACTAATACCAGTCTTGGTTATGGGTCATATATCACCCCTTTGAACCATGGAATGAGTCTCATTCCCTCAGACATCCTCTCCAGCACCCCGGTTCTTGTCCCTGGCAGCTCAGCTGTCACGGTCCAGTGTTCCTCCTCCTCCTCTTCCTCATCTTCCTCTTCTCCATCACAGAAGCTGCCGCGTGCAGACAAATTAGAGGTATTAAAAGCTCCGGGAAGTTTAATTTTATATAAAAACACATTACACATTAATACTTCTGGGGCTCGTAATGGGCTGCAGCTAAACTCCTTTCTCCATCTTAATAACTTCTTTCAGGTGTGCCGGGAGTTTCAGCGGGGCAACTGCTCGAGAGGGGAGACAGACTGCCGCTTTGCTCATCCCACTGACAGCCCAATGATTGACACCACCGATAATACAGTCACTGTTTGCATGGACTACATCAAGAGCCGCTGCTCCAGGGAGAAGTGCAAGTATTTTCACCCGCCTGCACACTTGCAGGCCAAAATCAAATCCAGTCAACAGCAAGTCAGTCAGACCGGGATGGCAGGCCAGGTCACAGCTGCAGCCATGGTAAGACAGAGTCTCTTACTCAAGTTCATCAGTCGCCTCCACACTGTGTGACAGCATATAGGCTGCGTCTCAGCCAGTGAGATCCGGTAGTTCAAGCAAAGAAAATCTGAATTGAAAATCTCTTTGCAATTGATACGAGTCTCCTGCTACATGGCACCATAAAACATGACCGTTATGCACTGCATTATTGTTAACATCTTCCAATATGCCATCAGACAACCTCACTTGCACAATTTACACAGCATGCTCTGCTGCATTCTGTTAACTGAGAAATATGTTCACATATAAGACAGGGCAAAAAGGAATTTGTTACATTTGCTTAAATAAAAGAACAGCCAGTACAAAACAAATCAAATGTAAGCAAAAAAAGCTTTGCAAAACCTAAAATGTAATTATGTATGTATATGTCAGTATCCACTAAAGAGATAATGACAAGCATATGCACATCACAGAAGTCAAAAGTACTCGTTGTTGTGTTCGAATGGGACCGGTTAGGTCAAATTGTTTAAACGGTTTAAATTTTGTTTTCAGTAGATGTTTGTCGAATGCGTGCCATAGCTGATGTGTAGCATCTGCAAAAGTTTTCACTGCGAAAAAAAATAAATCAAAATATAACATGTTGCATGTTACTAAAATTAGTCTGTTTTTTTTTTAAAAAAACTCAAAAATATTCATCATTCTTGAATTGAAAAACTGAATTTTGACTGAAATCATTGTTTTGTGTTTCTGCAGGCGAATCTTATTGGTAGAATTGATGAAAATCTCACCAGCTGAATATGCAGTGCCTTTCAAAAGCAATAACACTCATTAAACTTTTTTTCACATTTTAACCTGTTATCTTCTAACTTCAAAGTATTTTATCATTTTATGCGATAGGCCAACCAAACGTGTAATAAAATTATAAACTGGAAATAAAAGGATAGATTTTCAAAAAAAAAATCCGTTTGCATTTTTATCTATAGTCAGGATGTGCTGTCTTTAAAATGTGGACTTTGTTGCCATTTCATTATGTCAACGTTTCCTGGTCTCTTTTTGAATTTCTTCTATTCCCCATAAATAAGCCAAAGAAAGTTTTAATATTTTTTCATGAGCTAAAAGAACATCAAGTTGTAAACAAACCTTATAGTGACAAAATTATTGTTTTTGTCATGCAAAAGTAAATAGTGTTTTCTCTTTACATTGGTGAAGAAAAGAAAATCACATAGCAGCATTTCCGAGGCTTAAAGAAGTATCACTTTTGTTGCAGAAGATACTGTGGAACCATGATTGGATATAATAACAGCTTTCCAGTATAATAACAGCTACTTTGTTTTCCATCGCAATGCTAAATTTAGAGCATGTGTATTTCTTGATAGACATCTGCAAAGGCTTAGTCAGTACAGTCATGTAGTGTACGGTGGATCCTAAACACGCTTCTCCTAAATCCCAGTTTCTTATGTAAACAACCTGTCTAAACTTTTTTACTTGATTTTTCTTAAAGGTAAACAATTAATAGAAAACTAATATATAAAAAAGAACTGTGTAAAAAACTATTTGCACAAACTTCAGCAAAAATGCACATTTTGGTTGATTTTTTTTATTATTCACTCTTCCTGAGTTCACATCTGCATCATAACAGTGAGTCAGACTATCCAGGAATGTGGTATTTTTCTAACATTTCTAATTTGCATTTTTTTTTAATCTCAAGTTAAAGTTAGACAGAATCAAAAGGGTCTATTTGCATGAGCGTATTAGTCAGGAGAAGAGTGCAGATGATTCCAAGATGATATACGACATATACAAGAGTTTATGTAGTTTTTCAAAGCAATGAGACACTAAAGAGCTGTCTTGTTTTGGTTCACTGTCATCATTATGCATATATTTGCTATATTTGTTTAATAGACTTCATTTTTTTACTCTCAAAAGCAGTTATATTCTTTTAATGTACTTTTATGTAAAGGAGGCATCCATCATTCCACCCAAAGCTTTGCAGTAAATGCAGTAAATGGAGCTCCACTCTGTGCTTTATGACGCTGGACGCATGTTTCATCTGTTGATTTGTGGCACTTCTTTGGGCTGGCTCTCATAAAACCAAGTCATCTTTCATTTAACAGTAACATTTTCAGTGCCTGCTGTGTTTTTTCATTTATATCCCTCTCTCAGAGCCATAAGATTGGCATAATAGGTCTAAAACTCTGCTATTCGTGCAAAGCTCCACTAATTTCACTACATTTTGATTATATTAACCTCCTCTGAGCTAATCTAGTGAAATCTATCAAGTGCATTTTGAGGGTATATGTATTTACACGTAATCATAGTAAATCTTTGCTAAATCTACTCATTAAAACAAATTGACTTAGTGTTTTTTTAATCATTTAGTCACCCTAGAATATGTTTTTGTTACTGTGCATGAATATTTATGTGGTATACTGCATTCAGATTATTTTGTTTTTGTTTCCCCCCTCCTCTCACCTTCCCACAATGCTGTCCTCCATGATGCACCTCTTCTTGCTGTTACCTGTATGTTAATGCGCTTGAACCCCATTGGCCCACTGCCATCATGTGCTCGCTGCCTGCTATTAAAAGACTCAGTCGACCGCCAAAGCAATGAAGCGACCCCTCGAGGCAGCTGTAGACCTGGTACTTTTCACCTTTTGCTTTGCATGTAGCTGTTGTGTCATTTAAAAAAAAAAAAAAAAAAAAAAAAACTTTTTTTATTTTTGTCATTTGTGATTTACAGCTTCTTCGTGTAGCATCTTATCTGTGCACAGCCACCATCAGTAAATGCTTAAACAACCAAATTTGTTCTTTGTTTTTGTTAATATTTTATCCTCATCATAACTTGAGGCTTCAACTGTGGTTGTTTTTCCCCATCTTTTATTATTGTTTTGAATATAAATATGAACTCTTTAGCAATTTCAGAGCAGACATTATAGTTGAACACAACGAGAGAGGATTTATAAGGCTTCACATGTCTTTCTGTCACTTTTCAGGCCTTCCCACCCAGCGTCCTGCAGCCCCTACCAAAGAGACCAGCCCTGGAGAAGAGCAGCTGGGCCAGCTCTCTCCTTTCACCCAGTTTATTGCACTACCAGCAGGCTATGGCTAATTCACAGTTGCAGCAGGCTACGGCAGCATTTTATCCTGCAGGTGAGCTTCTTATCAGAGACGTTAATACAACTTTTATTAACATGCTTTAGATGCAGTGCCTTGCAAATTTCATACGTTAAATCTTTTCACAGTTTGGAACATTGCAACCACAATATTTAAAGTGTATTGTTTTGAGTTTATGTGATAAATCAACACATTAGTGTGTCACAAGCATGGTATGAGTTTTACTCCAGCTCAGTCAGATTGGATGGGAGCATTTTTGCACAGATATTCAGATAGTTCTGAAGGTCTGAGCTTTGGCTCGGCTAGGATACTTATAAGTCTGACTGAATGTCTGATCAGCTTTCCATCCTAATTAAATAAGAGGATCCCCAAAGCGTGGTTGTGTTTCACTGGGGTTGGTGTGTTCACAGTGATGCGTAGTGCTTGTTTTCTGCCATTCGGTTCATATTCCAATTGAGTCAAAATTGATTTTTCTCTCTGTAGATTTTTATACCTGAGCTGTGAATCTCTGCAGCTCCTTCAGAATTACCATGAACCTTTGAAAGTCTTTCCATCGGATCAAATATATTTTTGGCTTTTGGAATGTGAATACCTATAATAGTACAGCAAATTTGCATTCGATATATCCTTTGCAATGGCAATACTGCTCACATTAAACCTGTAATGACACCTGCAATTCAATATTTTTGCAGTCATGCAATAGTAATTTTTCATGCTGGACTGAACAGAGAGCTGTGAGATGCTTAAAGCTTGGGATATTGTTTTGAAACATAACTTTGCTTTAACTTTTCTATAACTTAATCTGTTTAGCTAATCTTTGATCTCCAAGATGCTGTTTGACTATTATGCACCGAGCAAACCTGTACAGCTTTCAATCTGATTTTTTTACTGAGATTAAATTATATAGAAAGTCTGTTTATTAATTTAACTCCTGAAATGGATCAAAGTCACATCAGACTGATTTGATTTCATAGTAATTTTTTTAAAGCAGTTGACTGCTCTGGATTGCTTGCTACACCTTGATTTTATTTTTTTAATGAATAATTTGCAACACCTCATATCATTTTTTCTCCTACACTTCAATTATGTGCTGCTAGTGTTGCTCACATAAAATCCCAGGTCAATACAGTGACGATTGAAGGCACTGTGTATCTCATTTCTGGGTTTCAGTGATTCCATGATGTCAAAAACACTTTACATGGTCTTTCAAACCTAAGAATGCATTTGCAGGTCATATTGGGAATAAAGGGGTCTAATATATCAAGTTTTTCCAAAAGGATTCAAGGTTTATTTTTTATTTTTTTTTTGACAAATAAAAAAACTGTTCTTGAGTTTTATTAGCATTTGCTATGATTTCAATAGGCCTTTTTCTGAGCAAAATATTTAACTTTAGATACTGAGATACTTATGACTTTAAAGTTCATTTTTGTAACACTAGGTTACAGAAACAAAGATTTTTATTAACAAAAATCAATACTTTGATAAAGGAGCAAAACCAGTAGTAGTTGTGTGTATGGAAGAGAAAATGGCAAGAGGCAGGGCCAAGTGAATAAGCTGTCATTTTTCTACTAAATCCAAAAAATATTGACTAAAATTGTTGTTGCAGCAGCCTGTCAGCTATGTTATAAGTTACATCTGCAGGATGTCAGAAGGGATTGTTGTTTTCTGTTTCACCTTCTCAATCTCCGCAACTCTTTTTCAAAAGGAGGAAAAAAGACATTTGTTTTCCAAAATGTTTGATTTTTTTTTTCCATTGAACATTAAAAATGAATTACTTTGAGATATTTACTTTAACGTGAAACCCCGTGATAAAAATATGGGGAACATTATCTATTTCAGCTGTAAGTATTTAAACACCAGGACATAAAAAATATTCAATTTCATGTGATGTTAACTCAGTAAACACCCAAAATCAGTTTGTAAAATAAACTAAATGTACTCAAACAGACATCAGGATAGTACTAGCAGTGCAGTCGATCAAATAACGTAATCCAGTGCTGTTTAAAAGTAGATATTTTAGTAGTTTGTTCCTCTGGATTATGTACAGTATGTGTTAGTGCAATGCCAAGGAGAAATGCCATTAACGGTGATCTCAGAGAATCAAATGTTGCCGCCCCTCCATCTGGAAAGGTAATAAGCGTTCATCACAGCTGGCTGTCATCCCAGCAGTTCATGTTTCATTAGGTTTGCCCCACTGTCAAACTGTGCAGTCCCCATTGAAAACATATTAAAACCAAGAGATGTGCATCTCAGCCATGCCTTTTGATTAGTTCAGAACAAAGTATACAACATAGCAGTGTGGGCATGCAATATTACTTCAAAAACAGACCAAAAGACCTTGGAGCAGCTAAAAAAAGGACCTGGGCTTATGAAGAGCTGGTAAATAAATCCAAAGTTTAGCTGACAAAGGTGACAAAAGCCCACAATGAGTCTTTTTTGGTGGTTTCTTGTTGGTCTTAAGGGTTTTTTCTATTTCTTAAACTCTTTTTGCAAACATCCACATATTCTGGGATGCTTAATGGAAATCTAGATTAAATTATAGTAGGTCTGCAATACAGTGCCATTTTTTCTGTTATTAAGGAACAGTACCATCATCAGTCAACAAAGTTTGTTTTATTGCTGTGAGGACATGATGACTCTTGTTTGCTTTTGGAGCCAACAGCAGAATATTTGGCATTTTTAGCTGGCAGCCAAGAGGTTTTAGTTAAAAGTAATAAGCAGGGATCAACAAATTGCTATAAAAAGAAAATATGAAGCACCTAAAAATGTTTGTATTTCCTGTGTTACTTTGATATCATTTATATGAATGGTTCTAAGTACAACAATGGAAATCTTATTAGTGTTTGATGTAGATATAGTAACAATTACTGCTGCAAACCATCCTGTTTGGTTTTACTTACTTTGAACATGATGATCGGAAATCTGTATGCTCAATTGAACACAATGATAACAACATGAATAATCAGACTTTTCTCATTATGGTGGTAACTATTGCTAACAACTCGATAGGATATCCTCTATGGATTCAAACAGTAAAAGAGCATTTTCAGATATGGACATTAGGCAATATGACTGATTTAATGTGATACTAATAAAAGTAAAACTGTTCATTTCTGCAAATTTAACTTGACGCTCTCATCCCTCACATTGAATACTGAACTTTTTGGCTGTCATTCAAGAAATTCCAACACTGGTAGCTATCCTATTTTATTTCCAACTCAGATCTAGGAACTTGTTCAAAACACGTCTTATGTAACATAATATACAAGTAAACACATTTTGTTTGATGACATGGAGAACCGAGCTGCAGAGGGACGTTACCCAAATAAATGCAGAACATTTTAAGCAAAATAAGCTTTAAATATATTGGAAATGAGATAATCAAAACTGTATCTGGGTGTTTTATTTACAGCATGACAAATAAAACACATAAATACATGAACTGTATTTCCTATGCTTTCTTGTTTGTTTACTAAACAGTGTAAACTGATGTTAATGTGTTGGTTAAACTGAGTTTGTTCTTCCCATTTTGTAATCACACAGGTTCTGTCTTGTGCATGACTCCTGCTAACAACATTGGTATGTTATTTCATCTTCTTAAAACTGTGTTCTCCAGTCGACAGATAACACAGAGATTAAATAATTTGTTTACAGCACCAGAAAACCAAAACGTCATTGTTTATTGAAACACGAGTTCTTATGGCACATTCTTTGTGCTTTTCTGATCATAAAAACCTTGGGTATAAAATTTCCTCTTTTATTCCAAATGGTTATTTTTGAAACTCCATCACTGTTTGTAGGTTTTCTATGCTCTACTGGGAAGAATTAGGAAATTTGTTCAGCATTCCTGACATTTAAAAGTTTAAAAATTTTAAGTATTTTTTTATATACATTTGTGCACTTGTGGTATTTGTCAATTTCTGAGCAAATTTCCTAATTAGATTTCTTATTAGCGCTCCTTTTATGTTTTCCCTTGCTGTCTTGCTTTGCCGTGTGATCACATGCCATCTGCTGGTCTAACCCAATGATGGCTTGCCGCTACTTTCATTGTATATTTGCTTGGCCAGAGAACGAGAAACATTGCTATGGTTACCATAACGCTCCACCTCCCTTTTCATTGCTTCCATGGTTCCCCTCCTGAAAAAGTCCCCATGATGTACAGTGCTACGCCTGCTACTGTCTCTGCAGCAGCCACTCCTGCCACAAGTGTCCCCTACGCAGCAACAGCACCAGCCAATCAGGTTTGCTCCTTTTTAAAGCTTTCTGTGGTAAATCCTTGAGCTCTGTATCAGTGCTTCATCTTTAAATCAGGGGAGTTGCTTCATCAGCATTGGGATGCCATGCTTGCTTTACAGCCATAAAGCTTCATGTACCTGTAGACCTTCAGCAGAACTGCTAGGCTGCATTTCATTCCTTTCCCTTACTATAGACAACACCTCTTAAGAAATCTTAACAGTGTTGTATTTATTTTTTTATTGCATGTTTTGTGCTTTGTTCAGTGTCGTCTTTTTAAGACTTAAACGGCAGCAAGAGGTTATATTAAGAAGTGAATGTCCTGTTTGTGAGCATGATGTGTTTATTACATTTTTACTGAGATTTTTTTGTGACTCCTGCAGTAACTTTGCGAAGAGTGAAGCCAAAAGGAATAATAATAACAATAACAGATTTTAATTACTCAAAATCTTATTTAATGTGCAGTTACAGACAGAAATTTACACACACTCATCAACAGCATCGATGTCATGTTATATTTTTGGCTTTTAATGGCACATTTTAACAGTAATTTGTTTTGGGTGGACAGACACGACATAAAACATGTTATTCAAAAATAAGATATTAGAGCACAAGTAGGATTTTATTTCTCTGACCAACGAAAGTTGTATTGTACTTCCTACAAACAGGGTCTAATATAGACATACACCCGCACTGATCCATAGTCCATGCATTTTCAAAATGGCCAATCAAAACTAGTTTGGATATGTGTTTGGATCATCATTGTGTTTCACCTGTCAACAGTATAAATATTTTAAAATGGTGTCATATTCAATATTTTTTCACTTCTATTTATTTCCCCCATTTTTTTTTTTATCTCAATACATTTGTGGAATAAATACAGTGAAAATAATTGCCTTTAATTTTGTGTTGCAGATGAAAGCAACCAGCTCTTTGAAACAGGCTTTTCTTTAATTTTTGGTTCAGGGTACAGAGTCCTGTAAAATGCAGGACTCTGTTGTTGAGGAATGTTAAATGTTCCTCAACATTTAACATTTTTAAATGTTGAGGAACATTTAAAAAGTGTTGTACTGCTAAGAAAAAAAAACTTATTTAAAAAGCTGTTGTTTGAAACTATTCTTCTGCTTTTGGAACAGATCATCCTCAAGTAACCATCAGAAACAGACGTCAGTGCCACGTCGCAGCAGTTAAAGGTCTTTTTCAACCTCCGTACAAACAGTCTACTAGCATCACACACAGCATACAACAACCTGCATGTTAATAAAGTTGCTACTGAAATGAGGGTTACTTTGCATTTGCTGTAAGTGCACGCTTTTACGCCTGTGTTCAATGCATTTTCAATAATTTTTCGTGATGCGTTCCCCCCCCTTTGCCGGTTCTGTTGAAGTCAAGGATGAAAGCATTTTGTCTCGTTATACACATTGTACAGTAACCTGGTCTGTTAAAAAGGCACTACAACTAGAGAAGTCACAAACGGCAGACAAAACAGTGTAAATACAATATAAAAATCTTCTTTTGAACTAATCTTAACACAATTAATAGAGTTCTTACTTATAAACCATTTAAGTATATAGATATTTATGGTTGAAAACATTGAGTTTGGTCACAGAAATGTCAGGTTGGTCCTATATTGCAGATTACTTTTATCTTCTTGAATGTGCTATTTAATTAAAGTTTGTTTTTTTTTATGACAATTTCATAGTGCCAGATTTAAATATATTTAGCAAACCAGTGGAAAGCACTTATTCTAACTTTGAACCTCATGTTGTGTAAAATGATAGCTGGCTTATGGACATCCCTTTAAAATGCTCAGAGAGATCCCCAGAGAACTGGATCAGTGCTCCACCTTCTGGTGTGCCTTTGCATTGCATAGACAGGCTCTATGCTGAGAGGAAATGCTGTATAATTCATCTGATGTCAAATAGTAGACCCACTCATAAAACATTATGTCCTTTTAACAATATAAACTTCATATTACAAGTAAGATGCTTAGAAGATATGGTTTAAACTATAGGAAGAGCGGCTACAGACATGAGAGATTGCTTGGAATACAACTGCTAATATTTAAACTAAAGTTGTTGTGTGAACATTGTCAGAACTGTTTTGTTTGAATGTTACAAGTGCCTAAACAATCGTAGGTAGAATTGCAAAACACAGTCCATATTTTCACAAAAGTATAGAAGTTACTTTCTCTGAACTTAGAGCTTACTTTGAGTTCCTGGAACTTTCCTGAATCGTATTAGTTACTTTCTCAAAACTTACTGAGTTCCTATAGAAAAGGAGCAGCATTTTGAAGTGACTCTTCTTGAACTTACTATGTCTCAAATCAGTCCTAAGTACCTTATAGGTACCCAGATACAACCCACCTCATAAATACAACCTGCCTCATGAAAACATTCAGTATGTTCCAGGAAGTACCTAGCAAGCTTTGTGTCGGTTCCTGAAAAGAAAACTTGGAAAGTTCTAGGAAAGTTCCACAAAGTACCCTGGAAAATCCAGAAAGGTTCCAGGAAAATACCTGGTAGGTTCTGGAAAAGTTCCAGGGAAGTGTCAAGTTTTTAGGAAAGGACGACCTCTGCGTTCCTCCAAAGTAACCTCTAAATCCAGTGAAGTGCAGGCTGTATTTTATAGTGCTACTGAATTGTACATGCAATGACATCTGAGAATACTTCAAAAGTTTTGTGTGCAAATCACTTCGGTAATGTACTAATTAAGTCACTGATGTTTGAGATAGATTTCCATGCGTAGTTTGCAGTGCAATGTCAGTGCATTAGTATTTTCTCGAAATTCAAATAAGGTTTTGTCCTTGACTAAATTTCTCACAGACGTTCAAACAGGTGTATACTGTGCATAGGACCTAATATCCAGGTTTAAAAATTATATTGTTAAAAACTATGTTAAAATACTTTTTGGTTTGATAGAATTTCAGAAGTAAAAATTGTTTTGGTGAAATGTACTTGTGTGGTTAAACCATCACAGCAGCCAGACTGTCATTTGTTTCTTTTAAGAGAATAATTTCTCTCTTGTATATTTGTATTTTCTATTCCATCTTTTAGTTCTGTGTCTTACAAACTTTTGGCGATTCTGTGTTTGTTTACCATCTTTGAATCATTTTACACTTCATTAGTTGATACTAAAATAAGTACATATGGATATTTTGCTAGTTTTAGGACACTTAAAAATGTATCCTATTATATTTTATGATGAATGTAATTTATTAAACTGACTTTGGATCTGTTCAGTTCCTTTAAAAACCTTGACTTGTAGTTTTAGCCTATTACAATAAAAGAATCAGGACAAAGAAGAAACTGAGAACATACAGTCCTCGTCACTGCCTTGTTACCTGTAAGAGACAACGAATGTCTGTATAAACAAGGCCGTTAAGTTGCTTGTTATGTGCAGAAGTGCATTGTACCACTTGTACAAAGGTCTGAAACTAAAACAGCTTGTGATTTAATGAGACTATTCAGATTGTTTGTATAGCACTTTCGTTTAAAATGTTACAAAGTGCTTCACGTGAGTATGTCATATGAGTTGGTTCAGAAAGATCTTCACAAGATTAGAATAATAAAATGTGTAATAAAGAAACTAAGATATTTAATTGGATGTCAGGAATTAAAGTGATTGAAAACTTAGCAAAATTATGCATACCCCTTGAAATTCCTTAATTTTCTTGTTCTAAAAAGCCACAAACTTCAGTATTTTACAGGTATTTAATAAACAAAGACAAAGTGGTCATAAAAGGATACATGATTTTGATTTATTTTAACATCAGATCAAAAGCATATGGAAAGCAGTTGTTTTTAAGCTCTGGTATGCCTAAAGAAACCGTAACAGTAACAATTAGGCCTCCTAAGTTTCATATCTTTGGATCTGCAAAGACCTCAGTGGGAGAATCTTGACAACGCAACTCCTAATGTTTCACTTTGCAAATCTGGCCTTCAAGTAAGAGTGACAAAGAGTGGAAAGACATAAAAAGTACAGTTTGAAGTTTGTTACAAAGCAAGTATGGCACATAGCTATAATGTGGAAGAAATGTAACCATTTGGCTTACGTCCAAAGTTGTATGTGTGGCAGAAAACCAGAGTCCCCCATGAAACAACTCAAGCCGTACTGTGACACCTTTTGGTTGTCTGTAGGGTAAAAAGACCAGAATGGCATGTGGGGGGCTGCAGTCCACTCACTGTTACGCCTCTGGGATACAGCAGAAAGTTGTCACTGCTCCCTGTCAGCTGACATGTGTAGGAGTGAGCCAGCTTTCTGACTCAAAGGGTGATGTAGCGATTTACAGCAATCACTTCACTCACATCATTTCTTGGTATCAACACACCCCGGAGCGTTCGTGCTGGAGAGCACAGAGATGGGATAGATCACTGGCTGTCAGCCAAGGGTAGACTCTTCAGTAGCATTTATGCATGAAAAAGGACAAAATTAGTGAAGTGTCACTTCCCCAATGTGTTTAAATGCTTAGAACGGATGTTGGACAATCATTTTCCTCTTGTTTTTCAAAAGCTACGTTCTTAACTTGATTTGTGGTTTATTGTGGTTTACAAAATAATTTTTTTTGTGAAAAAGGATTCTAATGCCCTGGACATACAGTCTACTTTTGAAACATTGTCATGGCAGCATTAAGCTGAGAGGATGCTGGTCTGAGTTCAAATGAAGATGCGATGAACTAAATAGAGGGTAATCCTGGAAGAAAAGCTGTTGGATGCTGGAAAGGGTTTGAGATTAAAGTTGAGTTCACTTTCTAGCAGGACATAGTAACTTTCAACATACAGCCAGAGCTACAGTCAAGTGATTATCGCAAGATTCATGTGTCCCAGTCAAAGTCCAGACTTAAATCTGCGTGAAAATCTGCATCCCTTCACAATCATGCCCTACTTTGTCTTTGTCTCTTAGATAAAAACCATGAAAATACTATGAAGCTTGTACTGGTAATGCAACAAAAGTGAATACTTTTGGAAGGAACTGCATATGTAAATTTATTTACAGAACCAAACAATTTACAGTGGACCAAAACACTAAAACTTTCTGCATACGTAGCCAAATTAGCTAACCCAAGACCTTACTAGTGTCTCTAAAAGTAAGAATAAAATGAGTAAAAATCTACCCATCCCTTTTAATTGAGAATCTCAAATCTTATATAAAGTCCCTGATGTGAGTGCATTTCTTACACACTGCTCTATTCAATGTTGAAGCATTAATAGTTCAGCAGCTGTATTCAATTTTAAAGTATGATTCCCTTTAACTTCAGTTTGTCACTAGCTGTGGATATGAGATTTTCTTTTCTTTTTATTCAACTTTCAAATCTAAAGCACATTTCTGAATATTTGTGTTACTTTTACGGACTAAGAGCTTAGCAGGAATACGCATGAGGCTGTTTCAGGGTTGGATATTTAAGACATGAGGTTTCGGACATTAAGAATGTTCAGTCTTACTGAAAGAAACGCCTCTCTTCAGCACTTTGGCAACTGTCAAATGACTAAGAGGATTTATTTGTGATATTTGCCTTATCTTTGATCTATCCTGAGTTTGTATTTGTTCTGAAACTATTGCGTTGTTCAGTGATATAAATTTGACAGATGTTTTTGTTAATATTCGTTAAGTTTGGAGTTGTGATTGCAGATTGTATGACGAACCCAAATGACATACTGACATGCCTGACGTTTATTTGATTGATCAGCCTGGCAATGTGTATGATTCATTTAAAGAGTTAGCCATCTCTTATTAAAGCAGCCTTTCTGGTGAAATCAGGTTGCATCCTGGTGGGAGTTGTTTGTGCATAATAATACATTTCATGTGGACAGTTTTGTTCATGTAAATTCAAAATTGTGTAAAATTTGAGATATTGCAAATAAAGTAATGTCATATACATGCAATGCTGCGCAATCTGTTTTTTTTATACTTGTATTTTAATGTTTGTGACCCTATATCAGACCAAAGAAATCAATATTATCATCAGAATTTAGTTTGGACTCCAAAGGTTATCTGCTAAGTGGCATATTAATTATATATTTTTAAAGTTTCCATACAGAATTTTCCAAAAATTTAATATAGTTTGTGATCTTTAGAGCTCCATGCTGTGCTCAGATTTTCTATTTGTTTTGCTATTTTGCTCTAAATTTTTAAGACAAAATGTACTTATCCCAAAAAATGAGCTTCCAGGTGCAAATGCCTCTACAACTGTAACATAAGGCAACCGATCAGCACTTTTGATAACATCATTTTTCTGTCTTCTTTTCCCCTCTTTATTGATGGGTTTTCCTACTTCTAAGATGTCACTCTGCACTGCTGCAACAAAGCAATCAAGCCATATGTGAGGAACCTGCATGGACCTCAGGAAAATCCGGCAACTATAAAACTCCTTGAAGAGTTTTTTGGGAAGAACCAGGGCAGACTGTGAAATCCAGATCTTGAACAATCACTTTCATAAGTGCGTTCCATTGAGATACTTTCCAGCTTCACAATGTTTATCTGATTAGCTTAATTCTTGTGCCTTTAGGGAAGCAATTGACCCAAATACACACAAGAAGAAATGGCTTCTTTTTTCTTCTGTGTGTTTTTTTAACATGTTGCTATGTTGGGAACAAAAATCAAATTCAATACTTATTTACCATATTTATGTTAATTGTAGATTTACTCGGTGAAACTATTTACACTCAGATATTGCCAGCAGGGAGGCTTCAGAAAGTTTTGTAATCCGTGGCCAAATGGGGAAAACTAATAATCTTCTGGTAGCTCTCTAGAACCAGAACCCATTAAAGAGCTTATGAAATATTTGTTACAGTTAAACCCAAAATGATTCTCCTGCCTCTGGCAGATTTACACTAAAGTAAACTTTTAATTATCTGATAAAGAATCTGTGGAGGGAGTTTAAAATTAAAGTGATGGGAGGAATCTTTCTAACCTTGGTATTGTCCAATTGAAAACATGCAAGAAGCTGGTTAGCAATTATAAGGATTTGACAGATTTTTCAACAGATTATTCAGAAGGTTACAAATAATTTTCGGCGTGCTATTTTTCTTAAATAGAATAAAAAAAGAGTAGATTTACAAAAATGATTATGTTTGGTTATTGTTTAAAAGATACCCGTCTCAATTATCAAAAACAAACTTCTTGGTTGAGTGGAAATTATTTTCAATCTAAATCTGCCAAAGGTATGAATAATTTTGAGATAAAAAAAACAATAATAATCCATGTTTTCAAATATGTAGGTAATTTCAAAAATGATCTCACTTGAAATATTAGCACATAAAATTTTTGCGAAATTTGAAACATTGAAGGTCTTAATTCAAGCTCCTTCAAACTGTTTCAATATTTTCCAGCGTTAAAACTTAAGACTAATTGCTATAATTATGTTACATTACATTACATTACAGCCTTTTTTTCCTCTTAATTTCATATTTAGAAAAAAAAATATTAAGCATGTCAGGAAATTCTTTGGGTGCACATTGTCCAACATAACTCCACCACCGGAGCCCCTCTCCTGCCACTGTGTGTCAGAGACAACAAAATGCAGCGTTACCATAACAACAGCATCCGGTGCTTTTCTCCTCCTCTTGGATACACATCCTTGGAGCCAACCCTGTGATTGGCTGAGCCCTCCTTCGATGTCACCGTGGAAAACGAATGACGGGAATTTTAACACATGAACGGAAGCGACTCCGCGGAATCTCACTGGCTCCCGCAGCGTGGCTCCCATTCAGACCCGAGTGAGGCCTGCGAGCCGCGGAGGTCGCCATTGGGCTGCTTTCTTGTCCGTCAGATTTGGGAGGGGCGTCTTTTTTCTTTTTGTTTTTTTTGTTTTGTTTTTTTATATTTATTTATTCCCCTGTTGCCTCGGTACGGAAGCCGAGCGGGGACCGGCTGGTTACGCAGCGGCCGCGGGTCACCACCCGAGAGAATGGCGGCTGGAATCTGCTCCGGGTCGCGGTGAAGGGGGTGAGAGAGAGAAGAGGAGACATGCCGGAGATGGTGAAGAAAAAACAAAGAGACGCAAGTTCTGTGATTTGGTGTCGCTGCTTGTGTTGCTTTCCCCCACAGCCTAAGAAATTGTGCCTGTAGTTTTTATCAAACCCCACGTTTCCACTTTCAGCGTTCTCGATGGAGCAAGTTTGTTTTTTTGTGATGCACACATGAGGGCTGAGGGAAGCTGATGAAAACCCCGCACGGTCCACATCATCGGGCGATATTTTCATCTTCCCTGTGCGCGTTTTTTTGGGGGGTGGGTTCGGGGGAACAGCTGCAGTCCACGGATGCCAGCGTTTGGCCTGTCTGCGATGGGGAAGAATTTCCACAATGAAACCCTCCGAGTCTTTGTGCTCTGCACTAGTTGAGCAATGACAGCGCTGTTGACGAGCCCGTTCAAAACGGGACGCGGATGGTGAGCGCAGTGGGGAGGTGGGGGGAGGAAACATTTTGACTTTATTTCAATGACGCGTGGAGATTGATATCCCTTACCAGCTGATTAAAAACCCACGATGCGCGAGTATAAAGTGGTGGTCCTGGGCAGCGGTGGGGTCGGGAAATCAGCCCTCACCGTGCAGTTTGTCACCGGGACGTTCATCGAGAAGTACGACCCCACCATAGAGGATTTCTACCGCAAGGAGATCGAGGTGGACTCCTCGCCCTCGGTGCTGGAGATCCTGGACACCGCCGGTACGGAGCAGTTCGCCTCCATGCGGGACCTGTACATCAAGAACGGACAGGGCTTCATACTGGTCTACAGCCTGGTCAACCAGCAGAGCTTTCAGGACATAAAGCCCATGAGGGATCAGATCATCAGAGTGAAAAGGTTGGTGCAATGTTAACGCTACTTCCTAAACTGAGTTTAGAGAGAGTTTGCCATGTGTCAAAACTGCCACGGTAAGTTTTTGCTTTGTATTTTTTTTTTTTTGCCCTTTTGTTGCAAATAAAGGTACGTAATCGAAAATAAAAGCCTACCTATCAAATTCAAGCTTCACATCACCGTATAGTGACATCAGGTACGGTCATGGCTCTCAAACCAAGTGAAATACTAGTGGTGGGGACTGCGTGTAGAGGAAATCAGATCACATATTGGTGCAATGTAAATGCAGACAAATTAGAAAAGCTTGTGAGTTCCAACAGCTGTAAAGAGGAGGTGTTCATGCACATAAAAAGTTTTTTTTTTTCTTTTTTTTTTTTAAAGGTGCAGTGGTAAAGATGTTGAGAAGTCACTGTATGAACTGAAGCATACAAACTAAAAACAAGCTTTGGTGGCTTATGCTGCTTTTAATGTTCCTCTGAAGTTGGAAGTGCATCTGGGAATTCAGCATGTAGGTGTTTTTGTGAATAGGTAAAGAACAGCCTGAGATGGCCAGACTTTACTATCAAAGATCTTTAACACTAATTTCTGGCCAACATCTTGGTTAAATGTTATATTAATAGTTCAATTTTTTGATTTATAGATAAGCTCAAAGGTGGAACAGCTAGGGCTGAACAAATAAATGTTATTGAATTTTCTCACAAAGTACAAGCAAAGGAAACTTATACACAGCAAATATGTTTCTGACTCATAGATCACACCATGGTGATCTGGCAGTCCTGCTCCTTCGTTGCTGCTTTCTTATGAAAACACCACCAGACAATGCTGACCTCACTCTCTCGTTCCCACAGGAATGCACACGGTTGCCTTTTAGCTCTTAGCAGACAAACTAATGTTGAACCGCACAGACCGATAATTGTTGGAACGAGCATCGCCTGCGTTACCTGTTGTTTTTTTTTTGTTTGTTTGTTTGTTTGTTTGTTTGTTTTTTCCAAAATAGAATTGCTGTAGGAGTCAAAAATAAAAGGTGCTGCAAAGTAAAGGTTTTAATAGTACCGACTAAAGCTTTTTTGAATGTCAAAAACATACACATTATCACATTGCACCAATACTTTTCTATAGTAAGGTTCAAATGAAGAATTGGTGACCGTTTCCATTGCCATCATTCCAATCAACATCAGGAGGAATAATTAAAGAAAAACTCCCACTGCTCGGCAGTCAGAAAGTGAGTTGTGATGTGGTATGAGTTCAGACTGTGTCATGCTATTTTATGTAACAATCACATAACTATTTAAAGTCACACAAGCAGAATAGGGCATTTACTCATTTTATCAGAGATGAAAAATGCACAGAGAATAATCAGTAGGAATTATTAACACTTGGACCAATAATGAACACTATTGTCTCCATCATTGGCATATATGGTAGTAGCATCCAACATGGCAGCTCAAATATTTTGAAAGCCTGTCAAAAGTTGCTTATTTGAGAGCATTCAACTAATGGCAGCAGATCATCTCGCTTCCTGTGATTCTTCTGATCTTATCGACCCAAATGCATGCAACTGGATGGTATCTGTAAGTATAAATGTTGAAAACAAATTTTCACATCTAAAATGAGCTTGTCGGTGTAGCTCTTTAATTTGAGCTGACCAGGGTAGGATCAGTTAAGATGCTGTTCCTACAGTTTTAATGTTGCTTTCGGCGTTTTGTTTTGTTTTTATCTCACCCACCGATTCTATAAGTTGGTAAATGTCCAAACAGGACAAACATCAATGTGAAGTCATTTCTCAAAACTTTTTAAATGTTTGATCTTAGACTTGCTCGTAAAAAGACATTTCCAGCATATTATGTACAATCAATTATGTCCCAGTTTGCTGCTATATCAACATATCTCAAGGTTTAACTGGGGTACAAATTCAAAACTCTTCATTTTTCCCCTTGTAATTCCTTTTAACAAGATGCTGGCGTGAGGCCTTGGGTTGTTTTGAGATGTTTTAGGGGTTAATTTATTGATTCTAGTTTAATTTATATTCTGTGTTCCCTTTGTTTGATTAGATCAGCCTCCTTTCTGTTTTACTTTAGCTCTGTCCTTTTTAAGTGATTCTAGTTTTATTATGTTTACTTATGTTTCTCGTGTCTAGTTAATGTTAGATTAATTTCTTAGTCCCAGTGTACTCTCTCTGCAACCCGTTAGCTAATCAGCCCAGGTTCTTTGTTCTAACCTTCACTCTCCCAGTACTTATACACTTTTTCTCCTCTCACCCTTGCTGGGTCCTCCTGTTGCCTCCCTGTTTCATTCTGCTTGTTTTTTGTTCTTCTCTGACTCCCTACTTTCCCTGTGATTTTTGTACATTTTTGCTCTTCATCTTTTATTAAAACTTCAAATCTATTGGCCATCTCTGCCTTGCCGCCTTCGGGTCCTCCATCAGCATAATCAATCATGAGAACCAGAGACGATAAAGTGTAAGATAAAAATGTTAAACTCTTACAAAATGCAAACCCTAAGTACTTTCTTTAAATTGGATACTATATTTCTAAACAATGCTCTGTCCTTGCAAGCTATATAAGAACGAAATTACTTGGATAAGATACTGTCATCATCTGGAAACCTCTCGAAATCAATATATGGGTCAAGTTCTGGTATCAAGATGTACCAAAGTTTAAAAAAAAAAACTGCAGCTTAAGCCAGATACATATTTCCATCATTACTGTTCATACAGTTTAAAGATCTTTTATTGAGATGCCAGAAAAAAAATGTTGGAATGACTGAAGTTTTCTTCAGCTGCATGGTGCAAAGGTTGATATGCTTGACCGTCCTCCGCATGTTGCCATGCACTGCCAGTCAACTGTCTGAAAGAATGTCCTGAGCAGATTCCCTTCTGTATAACAAAAATACATTTATCTGTACGGAAATATAACTAACATTATAGCTGTAAAAATCGTTATTTTAAAGGAAACTAGGATTACTTTGCTTCTCTGATTCAAATAAATTAGTTAATGTGACACGTGTTTGCTTAAAATTGTTACCTCAAGGTTGTCATACTATGAGAATCTCAAACCAGCCTATGACTAATGTCTGCTGTGCTGGATACTGCTACTGATAACCAGCCGTGAATGCTGTGTAGTCAGTATTACAGAGGCTCTGCAGAGAGATCCAAAGAAGTGCAGCTTTCACTACTGTAAGGATGAGTACAGCACTCGCTCTCATGCCAGCTTCTGCAGAGGAAAGTCCATGCACAATGTCAGTAGGAGGAGCAGATGATCCCAATATGAGGTCATCAGTGAGAACTGCTGATTTCCTCTGTAGAGATGACTGTGTTACTGTTGCTGCTCAGCTTTAGTCCCATTTACTGTGCAGACGCGCTTTATGCTTACATTTCACAATGTCGCAATGTCCCGCTGTGAACTTAAGTGTGCAGATTCACAGAAGCAGCAGCCTTGCTGTTTTTATTCGACCACTTTGTGAGTTTCAGTGTGCAGGCACAGTTCACTGATCTATAAAAGGGGCGCTTCATCAGACACTGGGAACGAGAGCCAACAGACTCAGAATTAAACTCAGCTTAAGGCTAAATTACACTGTTATCCTATAGACACAAGCCGGCATTAAATTATTAAGGTGGCATTACTAATTATTTGACTTTGATTAGCGATACCACAGTGTAAGACTCTGTGTTTACTCAATAATTAAAAAAAGACGTTACAGTCATCTAACAGATTCAATGTCAGACAGATGAGGAGTATTTTTTCAAAGTTTTACTAAAATAATACAGGACCGTAATGATCGCTTGTCAATTAATTACTTATTACAAAATGTATTTGTTTTGATTTTATATAAAGCCGTAAGCTAAAATTAGAATAAGCCACCTCTAGTTTTAGGTGTAATTTCCCAAATGCTTATTACTTCATATTTAATGACTTTTTTCCTGTCTGTTTTCATACGAACACTGCAAGCGTTAGCTGGCAGTGTTAGCTAATTAGTCAAACTATCTGCTCCGATAGCAAGCAGACAGGCATGCTGCCAATTGAAGTTTTAAAACAGTGTTCAGTAAGTAAGAGCGGAAAGTCCTTTGGTTTCACCAGTGTGACTTTGTTTTTGTTTTGTTTTCTGTCCTGAAGTATTTCCTTTAAGTTTTCTTTCAGTTTGTTTATCTATTTATCTTTACGGCTCATTAGACACTGGGGATGACAGTCAAAGGGCTCGTCCAGTATGTTTGTGTTTTGGGAGTGCTGTGTCCTCTCAAAACGCCAGTTCTGTTCAAGTCTTTTATACCTATGAAAGATTTTACTTTTTATAGGTATATATTTGAGTAAAATGAACATTGTTCTTTTATTCTACGAACTTCTGATATATTTCCAAAATTTCAAGCAAAAATGTGTATTTATCTGTAAAAGAAAAAGAAAAAAAGAAATGGTCAAAATAATGAAACAGATGCAGTACTGTCAGACCTCAAATAATGCAAAGAAAACAACAATACTAATGTTTTAATTAAGGAAAGTTCAGAAATCAATTTTTGGTAGAATATTCATGAGGTTTTCAATGGGGGTTCAGTGCAGTGGTCTCTTCATTTTTTTTTTCCATTCTTCGTATGAGGGACCCCTGCTAAGTCCAAAACTATTTGCAGTCAGTTGGGCTTTCTTACATCTACAAC
Source organism: Poecilia formosa (assembly GCF_000485575.1). Lineage (NCBI taxonomy): Eukaryota > Metazoa > Chordata > Actinopteri > Cyprinodontiformes > Poeciliidae > Poecilia > Poecilia formosa. The sequence continues at coordinate 1,822,465 of NW_006799955.1, forward strand.
ATTTTACTATCTGTATAAATAAATAAACTGAAAGGAAGTATTTAAAACCAAACTAATTTGTCTTTTTGTTTTTTATAAGCAATAAAAACATTTAGGAGGTTTTTTTCACCTTTGCTGGATGGCAGTTTACAGCAAAGAGGTCTGGTCGCATCTTTAATTTTCATTGCGATCTCATTGAAATGTCTTGAATCTGTACCTCGCCATGTCTCAATACTAGAAAATGTCTCACGCCAAAATGGAGCGAATTACTTTGTTCGAGCCTCATCATGTGGAGTTTGCAGAAGAGTCTGACTTGAGGGTTGTAGTTTTCCGTCCCCTATGACAGTCGTGTCAATATCTGATCCGTCATGCTTCATAAAAATGCAACAACCAACATAAATGCGCTTGTTTCCGCCACTCGGCTGGGTGTAGATTACGTGTGGTATACTCCCTGAACAACCCTGTTGCTTGAAAGAATGAGGTCAACATGGTTCCCCCATATGATTCGAAAATGGGAAAAGTACGTTGAGCGGTGTGGCGGTGTGTTTATATGTAAATATGTGTACTTGCGTGTTCACACTTCACACGCAGTCGGGCTCTTAGTGTGATTCAACACCCATCACTGAGTCTTGTGCTGTTTTCTGATATCACAGAAGAATCTATTTTCCGGAGCGAAAACATCACGCCTCACACACTCTTCCTACACATCAGTTCGTTTAACGCTCCTCTGCTTCCAAACGGTTCAAATATAAGCCTGGTACATCAGTGCGTTCCCCTGACTTCATTAATTTGTTTTGAATAGAGATCGATCCCAGGAGCAGTATGCACATTTTATGTTAAATTGTGCAGAAGGAATTTTAGGATTTATGTTTACAGACCTCAGCGTCCGTCATAGATAGACAGACAGACAGACAGACAGACAGATAGTTGTGGTTACATGTTTATTGCATAACTATGATCTAAAAGGGAGTCAGTCACAAGGTTCAAATGATTCACAATATTTGACTTCAAGTAAGTTGCATTCTATTGTTGCCTTTCTATGCATCAGATTCCAGCCAAGCCAAGCTCCCAGTGGATTTTGGGTCAAGTCGAACTCCGTTCTGCATGTTGCAATTTCAAGATGTCATTTATGCTGCACAGAGATGCTGCTGCTAAAGAAGCCACACAAAAGTGTGCAGCTACATTTATGTATGTTGCAGAAAGGAGAAGATAATAATAACTTGGTCCAGTCCTGTGCTACACGAAGCAGAGGCTCCATCTACACCACTCACTTCAAAATGCCAAATGCTCAGAGTAGCTGACATCACAGACCTGACTTTATTTTCTCATTAATTCAGCTAGTAATTATTGGACCATTTGGAGGAACTCAAACTGTTTTAAAGCCTTGACATTTTGGACGATACTTGTGAGGAGAAAAACCAATTAGACAATGACGTCATGGTGGACAGTATTCACTTAGTCTTTATGCCACAGCAGCATTGTAAGCACAATGCAAATGAAACATGTAACTATATGAATACTTCAAGCATGTAAGAGAACTTAAATGTTTTCTAAAATGTTTACGTGTCATAGTTTTTGGGGCTTTTTTTTTACCTCATGCTTGCACCCATGTAGAAACTTTTCAGAGATCAGAAACAGCATGACAGCAACTCAACCTTCCCATCAATGCTTGGTCAGATATTGTTTCGTTCTGAAGTTTAGCACAATCCTGTTTTGATTCGTTCAAGAGCAAACAGATCCGCTTCAAAAAGTCGCGCTCTTCTATAATGTTTCCTGTGCTCTAAAACAGCAAACAAGAATGACTTGGTGCTTCGGTGAAAATGTTGACTTGCAGGGGGCTGAACAGGGGAGCAGAGTGTGCTGCTGACCATCACATCGATCTGGAAGCTCCCCAGCCACGTAGACTGAGGCCTTTCTGACAGACAGGCGGCAACCCAAGAGACAGGAGATGCACTGACCTATTCTGAGCAGCTTATCACTCAGCAGAGGAGGCTGAATGGTGTTGAAGCTACTGGAAAAATCAAGAAGTGTAATCCTCACAATGCCATCACCCCTATCCAGGTCAAAGTGAGAACACAGCAGCGGACAGGTCTACTACCCCTATGTGAGAGTGAGAGGAATGTAGTCTGGCTAGGGGAGAATTTCAATCAGATTTCTCTTGCAAGAAAGGAAATGTTCCAGGTTGATCTCAAATGTGTTTCAATGATCTGCTGAAATTGTAAAAATAATTTTAATACTTGGATTTAAAATTCTTGTTGAGCACTACTAGAGTTGGATTCTTGATCATGAAAATTAAAATGCTTTTTGGAAAGTTAGAATGAAATGCTCTTGATCGTTTTAGCTTGTTTGCTGTTGACAAATTTGACAAGTTTGACTTACAGGATGTTGTAGCAAGACGAGACCACAGTTCAATTAATTCAAGTCGCGACTACATACTGTGACTAGTCACTGGAATGAAATTCAGTAAACGTAGACTTCAAATTTTAGTAAGTCACATAACTAAGCAGGAAGTTTGAAAAAATATCACACAGATTACAGATTAGTAGTTAATAAAGATGCTACAATCTTTTTTTTTTTTTCTGAGTTCTGATGTTCGATTTCCTGGTTTTTGTAAGAATTTGACCTGCCAGTATCAATTTTAGTTGACTCCAGTTTCCATTAATCATTTATAATAGGATCAGAGGGGACGTCACACTGTGTTTGTGAGAGAAAAGCCATTGCAGTCATCAGGGCTGTACTATTTTGGAACGAGCCAAAATTTTGGGGAATTGACATTTTAAAAGGGTGTCTAACACTTTACTGATTAGTGAATTAAAAGGGTTAGCATAACTCGCATTGCTCTCTCACTGTTTTCTATAGCGAGAGAAACCCCTCTTGTTATAGAAGAGAACTATAGTGAGAGGGAGAGGGATTCAAGCACATAGCACTTAAGTAGAACCTGTGACAAGAGGAAGAGGGCTAAAATATCTAAGGAAGTTCAAAAACAGATGAGATAGAAAACAGTCATTGACATCTATCAGCCTGGTCGGGGTTGTAAGCCATTTCTTAGGCTTTGGCCCTGCCGCGAACTGAGAACCACAACCCAAACATGGAGAAAATAAGGAATGGTGATGAACCTTCCCAGGAGTATCCAGCTCACACAAAGTTATTTCAAAGGTGAGCTGATGACTGATAATGCGCTTTATTCCGGTCAGCCTTCCTGTTGTCTGCCTCTTGCTCTCTTCGCCTCTTTCTCAACCTGAAAGAATAACAGACATTTCTGGACATGTGGGCAATACTCTCCCCTCTTTAGCAGTTCCTTGTTCTTTGACTTCATGTTTGAGATTTTAATGATATATGAAAGTAGTTAGTTTTGTTTCATCTGATTCTGATCACCAGGTGGCTGGCTCAGGTTTTAAAGCAAAGACAAATGGGTTGATATCTCCACCAAACACCCTGCAGAGGTGCTGTAGTGAAACTTCTCATTAAAGGTTCCTCCAAACACCGAACTATCATTATTGATTGTCTTCTTGCATCATCTGCCAGTGTTTGCCCCCTAAACCCATCCTGAACTTGAAAAATATATGGACTCAGAAAAGCCAAAACACTACAGTGTTGCAACATTACACACTTGGAGTGGGTCGTAAGGCGTACCTGAAAGTAATTCCATTTGTCAAAATCTCAATATTTCATTCCTGTTTTCAAAGAAGTCTTTTTAAAAATATTCTCGCCTGAAAGAGTTCTCAGAGAGGAATGTGGCTGTGACCAAACGTTCTCCGTCTTTGGCAATTTTGTGGCTTTGCTCTATATCTGCCTCTACGATGTTTATGCTATCCATCTCTGAAGTCCGTTTGCAGTAAATCAACACAGAGTGGAGACAGCCAAGACACCCAGCTTGCATCAGTTTTAAACAACAAAAAGACACAGGGCATTGCATCACAGGCCGAAAGAAATGAAACACGGTCATGACTGCATTAGAAATCAGGAGATATTTACCTTCTGAGCCACATATTTCTGCAGCTTTTGGCCCTATCTGTTTCAGATTTAAGTTCACGTCTCTGTAAGAAGTGTTTTTGAGCAAACCTCGCTTGTTCGATTAGTCTTGTGTTTTGTCTGCTGCTGCCAAAACACTGATGACCTGTCACAACCGTATTGGCATTCGCTCAGGTCAGAGGCGCTGTAGTGTGTCGCTCTCATTCTGAACTCTGTCGGCGTCTATCAGTGTGTGCACATAGCAGCACAGGCAGGGCTTCTTGAACTGAGGCCACGAGAGCTTGTGATTACTCCCGGGATTGCTTGTTTGCCAGGGACATCATCACTCCTCTCTTCAGCCACGGTTAAGGTTACACCAGGGATAAATTGTGATTGGCAACTTAACAGACCATAGTCGGAGGACTGTGTGGAAGACAGAGGTGAAACATGGTACTTATCATTTAACATGTCGTCTTGCAGCCATGATGCTTGTGCACCTGCAAAACCTCTTTTATGTACAGCTTATAGGCTTTTATTTTACTCTGTTTTAGCTCTTTCCGATTTCTGAAGTGGTTTTTGAAGCATTTTTTGTTTGTTTTTTTACAGGTTTGTTGGTATCATACTGCTGACATTTGTAACAGTATTTTCAGACTGTACTATAGAATGACATATATTTTAGTGTTTTATGTGTTTACACTGAACATTTATCAGCTGTCTTGGTCAAAGTGTGGCGTTGTAATTGAAAATCTGTGATTTTGTGCTTCAATCAGTGGTCTGTAGTCGCTAAGTGTGACACATGAAACCCTAATTTAGAGATCCCACAAACAAAGACAACCCATGTCAAATATAAAGCACTGTCTGATATTTTCTAGGGAAATTGTCCAGTGTGAATATTGTATTGTATGTATTTTGCCCAGCCGTGAGCGCTTCTTCTGCCGTCTCCTTTCCCCCGGATTAACTTGCTGTCCTGTCTGATGTGATTGTGTTTCATCAACAAGTTATGTATATCTTTTAAAAAATGTACTGCAAAAAAATAATATGGCCGCTGATAAGCATGGTGTAGAACAGGGGTGGCCAAGTCCAGTCCTCGAGAGCCACCATCCTGCAAGTTTCAGATGCATCCCTGCTTCAACACACCTGAATCAAATGACTGGCTCGTTATCAGGCCTCTTTAGAGCTGATCCCGGTCTGTTGGAGTAAGGATACTTCTAAAACTTGCAGGATGGTGGCTCTCGAGGACTGGACTTGGCCACCCCTGGTGTAGAACCTGTGATGCTGTGGGCTATTTCCTCTTCCAAACGGCCTGGGACTCTTGCTAGAGATTACATCACGAATCCTTCAAATTGCCATGACATAATAGAGATGCGATGATCTTTGACATAAAGCTAATTGTACATGATTGAGTCCAAAATATTTAGCTAAGTCGACATAAGGAAGGTTCCTGAGATCAACCTTTCTCCATGGCCATCATGACCTGAATCCTAGGACTTAGCTGAAGAGATGAGATCATAAGAGAAGACTCTTGATAATTTACAAATATTGCGCAAAGAAAAATGCTGGCAGATCCATCTTATCCTCCACAGGACAAGAGTGTTGTTTGAAAGACACTTTGAAAACCCTCTTTCTGTCTTACTGTTGAGTGAATTTTGAGGAGAATGGCTCCAGGAAATACCAGAAACTGGAGTGTAAACACATGCTGACCCACTCTGAAAGCAAGATACACTTTAGCCAAGCTGGTTACATCTGCTAGATGGATTCTGCTTCGAATCAGAGGAGCATTTTGGAGAAGAAGCGCTACTCGTCAGACATTCATACTCCAATGAATAAGTGTTTCATTGTCTTGACAATACAAAGGCTTTTTATCCAGCCCCAGTCAAAGATCTGAGCGATAATATACATTTGTGATATTTCAAGACTCGGTGTGATATGAAGCTAATTTGCAGTTCAAAAGCTTTCTTGCTAAATTAAAATGGTGAACATGTCAGAATAATGCCTTCTAAACTTTTTTTTAATGCTCCCCTCTGACAATTGACATTGTAAGTGGCTTTTGGGGCAAAATGACTCATTACATCAGCCTTTTGCAGCTCTGAGCTTGTTAAGCAGTAGCTGAAAAAAAGAACCGTTCCGAACACACGTTAGCAGGAAGACAATAAGATATTACTCGTCCAAAACTGGGATCTCTCTCAGATAAAGTCATACCAAGTCCAGCAAATTGAGCAGCACAAATAGAAGTGGAGCTGGAAAGTTGGTCTGTCACCCAGTTGCACACAGCTGAACCGTTCTCTGTAATCATAAAAGACCTTTTTGATATGGAATGTAAACATTTCCCTCGCTCTCGGCTGCCCGAGGCCCCAACTCAGCAGGAGATGAAAAGCCAGGCCAGCAGCAGGCTCAAGATGCTTTATCTCACTGCCTCTGTGCGCTGCGTTGTACGATGAGCTACATTACAGCTCAAGTCCTTTCCTCCATCACGGATGTATGGTTCCACCGTCTTCAAAGGAGAACGCAAACCTCCAGAGAGAGACGATGTTTCTCTACTCAGAGATTCTTTCTGTGTAAAACCACGGATATTAAACGCTACGGTAGCGAAAGTGGAAACAAACTGGAAGGTTTGCTGCATAGGCCTGTGCGATATTAGGAAAAACATACAATTTCATCAGTGCCACTCATATTGTGGTGATGATTTCAGTTGTGAATGACCTACTTCCTTTGCTCTTTGCATTTGTTCTCACCATTACAATTCCTCCACCTCTTTCTGTAAACTTTAGCTTCATAGTCACTAAAATCTATCTCAGGCTTTTACATGAACAGCAGTTAAAGTTCATCCAACGGGACAAAAGTGTTATTTGAATGCAACTGTAAATGCAAGTCGTTTTAAAATCTATAGCCGATATTATATCCTTGCAGTCTCTTGTTACTGCAATACTGCAGACATTGAAATCAGGATGAGAATTACAATTCGGTGGAGGTTGAGAGTCAAATGCAGTGGTTTATTTAAGACAAAGAAATAGTAAATTTAACCAGTCATTGAGTTTTTTTCCTCTATTTTGGTCTCTGGCATGATGCTATTTCTCACCCGCATCCATATCAGTCACATGCACTTGAAAGATCATGCAAATTAGGCGAGGTTGTCGTTCACCAGAACTCTGTTGACTTTTAGTGCAGCCGGTAGCTGCTTCCCTTTCTTAGGAGTTGACAGTAGTGACATTCAAAGAGTAGTTGCTCTATTTTATCTTTTCGAGTTGTTCAACTGTCATGAAACCTGCTGGATTTAAAAATGTTGGCCATCTTTTGGAAATTTCCCTGTAACAGTGAGGCTCTGCTTTCGGCAGAGGAGGGTTTGTCATTAAAGCTTCAACAGAGCATTTAAATAAAATTGTTTTCCCATTTGGGGACCATTGCTGTAGGAAACACACATAGAGACTCCTGTTTTAGTCATTCCAGCCATGCTATTGACACTAATCTGCTATAAATACGATTCTAGAGACAGTTTCATTTTGTCAGTGTTCTTCTATTGTAAGATCCTATTTAACGACGGTTGTTTTATCTCACAGATGCAACACAATGTCTCCTCCCCTCCTACTATAAATACTTAATGAATTGTCATATCAAGGAGATTAGAAATTAAAAATGTATTCCTGACAACTTGCTGCATCTGCAGTTCAAGAAGATTGAAACATTTAGAGTTTCTGAAACGTTACAAAGGATGGATGGATATCGGCAGTGGGACTTAAGGTCCATCCGGTGGTGAAAATGTGGAAAAGAAAAACCAAGCTAGAGAACATCTAAAATAGGAATAGAGTATAAACTTTATCCCGAGTTAGTTTCTGAGTTGATAGAGACCTCACAATCCCAAATGTGCATTTGATCTGAAACGGTGATGATGTTTTTCGGCAGTACGTGCCCCGCAGGGCTTGACAAAATCAAAGGCTTCACAAACTTTAACTTTAATACCTGTAACTTTAAACCCCTTTGAACTTTATTCAGATTTCCCAGATGATAGCCTAATAGATTTAAAAAAGCACTTATTTAAAAGGTCGGATGAGACTCGTTTAGGTTTTTGATCAAGTTTTATTAGTGTCAATTTGACAATTATTTGGCTATAATTGTTTGAAGCAGGCCAAGCTGAAGGAAATGAATACTGAATTTAATCAAAGAGCAAATGATGACTTGTATTGAAGCTAAAACTGAAAGTTAAAGTCAAGTTATTGAATGACAGCTGACAGAAACTGAACACTGTCTGTGTTAATGACGATAACGGACAGATTCACAGTGTTAATATTGCTGGATGTGAACTTGTAAATGCTTTTTGTTATTTTATTAAACCGTTAAAATCATCATGCGATATTCATGGAGATGTGCTCCCCTCTGTGTGTGTGTGTGTGTGTGTGTGTGTGTGTGTGTGTGCGTGCGTGCGTGCGTGCGTGCGTGCGTGCGTGCGTGCGTGCGTGCGTGTGTGTGTGAGTTCTCTCCAGATGCTCCGGCTTCTTCCCACTGTCTGAAAACACGAGAGTTAGATTAATTGGTCTCTCTAAATCGCTCTTAGGTGTGAGTTGTTCTTTGTGTTGCCGTGGCGATCCACGCAGGATGTAACCCAATCACTGCTTGAATCTCCTCTGACATAACTAAAGCATTTTGCGCTGCCATTTAGCAGATGTTTTATATTTTCGAACACAAGAGCACGCGGTGATTTGCTGTCTGTTTTAAACAATTGGACAGGTGTACCTAATAAAGTGGCTAGTGAGCGTATGAGTCTGAATATCGTTTTCAGACATCTGAGGACATAAAGTTTGAGGCTCTAATGTGTGACGATAACACTCATGAATGAGGGTCTGAATTATTCACGACCTCTTTTCCTTTACCACCCGCTCTGCGGGAACAAATTTCCAGTAAACTTCTACTTTGCATTTCAGATTTTCTTTAGTGATGTACTTTGTGAGAGCACGAGCCCGAGGCAGACGGCGTGATTACCCCCATGGAGCAAAGAGCGTTGCCAGCGCGCTTTTACTGTTCTACATCACATTCAGAGATATACTGTACATGCAGTTTTTCAAGATCAGCGTCCATTTATCCTGTCCAGTTTGGCATTTCTTGGCCGGTGTTTGTTATCGGAGTTTAAAGTGATTAAGGGAGATGCAGGGAATTTGTTTTAATAAGCTTTAGGAAATCCCTCGGAGGCTCTCAGCAGCTTCTAATCAATGCCTGTTTGATAAAAGCAGAAACCTTTTAATTAATTTATTTTTTTATCCTTGTCAGTAAGTGTTTCCAGTAAAATTTTATTGGGCCAGATAAGGAATATTTTTCTCTTCATTCATCCCGATGACGTTCACTCGGATTTAAGCCAGAAGCGCTAATGTCTCTGAGCTCCACTGCTCATCGGGGTTGTGTGAGATGGTCTGAATCATGCATTATAGATAAGATGTGTCTGGGTGTTTGCAGGCTAAGTGTTTCTCTGCCTTTTGGCATCAGGCTCACAAGCTGGAGGCTAAAGTGCGACACATGTTGTTATTGTCTCAGACAAACTCAACCAGCCTCAGCTACGCATCTGTTCTTTGCTCTTTTGTGTGCGACGCACGGAGGAGTTCGTTCGCTGTGACATATCAAGCACCGCTGAGTCCAGGGAAAGAGTGTTTGACACCCTGTGTGTTCACGCCTTCGGGGAGCCTCGGTATCCGTGGCAGCCACCATGTCGGACCCCTGAGATCGCCGGCTGGTTTTCTCCTCTATTATTATGGCTATATATACACACGCTCTTTATGTAACACATGTATTTATAATGTTTTCCCGTCTTGGTGCAGCCCAAATGAGTTGCACATCATGACAACAAGACTGTACAGCTTTTAAATGTAAAGCACTTCGAATCGACTTGTTGCTGAAAATGTTCTTTACAAATAAAACTGCAAATCACCATGGAGTGATCAGAAGCAACTTTTTAAAAACGTTTAAATGGTTATCTTTATTTTGATTTTTTTTTTTTCAGCAGCTTGGTTGACTAATTATTATCTGTGATCTATGGGTGCTGTAAATCCAAAGCAGAAAGACGTTAGGTCTTTTAAAGGATTTGTTTACTGATTACAAGTCATAATCCCTTTGGCATCATTTAGTTGTTCTTTCATTTCTTTGTTTCCTGTTTTGTGTCCTTCCTGCTTCCTTCCTCGTTGCATTTCGTCTTCTCTACTTCCTCGGGCCCTTCCTTCGTTCATACCACCCTGTTACCCTTCCTTTCTTCCTTGGGTTCTGACATTTATTCTCCTGTCATTTTCCCATCCTTACCTGTATTCTTTTTCTTATTGCTTCATTGTGCCCTTCCTTCTTTCCTTCTCATCTTTCTCTTCATGTGTCATTTCTTCTTTGTGACTTTACTTCCTTGCTTCTTTGACTCATTTGCTTCTTCAGACGTGACTATCCTTAATTTCTTCCATCCTATTATTCTTTCTTTTCTTTCTTGATTTCCTGTACCAAGTCATTCCTTTTTTTCTTTCTCATGTAATTTTTTTCTTTCCTCCCTTCTGTCTTTGCTTCATTTCTTTTCCTTTTATTGGCGCAGAGATCTGGATCTTTCCTTTTTGTAAATGTATTTTTTTTTCAATTTGTCTATCTTGTGTTCTTCCTTTGTTCCCTTCTTTTCTTCTTCTGTTTTATTCTTTCTTCAGATTCCTGTGTTGTTCCTTCCCATCCTCCCTTATGTCATTCCTTCTTTTCTTTCTTTCCTCCCTGATGTCCTCTCCTTCCTTTCTTTCTCAGAAAATTCTCTACAGAGGAATTATTTATTTAATTCATTTGGTATTTTAAAATGAGCGTTAAGGACTGAATTTGGAAAATTTGGGTTTGGGAAAGTAATCTGTGAAAACAATTTGACACAAAGAAATGTGTACTGTCTTAGTCTATGTTTTAAAAAAATATGTTGCACTTTATTTTTTTACTTTTTTTTGAAGAAACTATTGATCTTTTGAGATGAGTTGAGCTAAAACTGATACAATACATTGAAAAATAGTTCAGATTTGTTTCGGATTTTAAACCACATCTCCTTGTTACCTGAAGAAGTTTGTGGTTTACTTTCCTGGAATAAACAGAGTGTTTGGATTTATACAATGATTTTTAGCAAATCACAAGAGATCTGTACAACAGAAACATGTTCACATGTTTCCAGGACAGAAAAAATGCCCAATAGCTCCTTAATTAGTGTCAATTTTGGGACTCCAGTGTGTGACAACGAGTTAACATGAGTACTGATGTTTCTCAAAGCTGCTTCACACTGTGAGACAAATCTATTTTTATTGAAGGCAAACTATCTACTTAAAAACCTAATTTACAAGCAAAGTAATGCTAATTCAGGTGAAACTGAGCAAAATCTCTGTGAAAATTAGACATTTGACACGCAGGCAGTTCTGACAGGTGCAGCAGAGAGATTTCCATGGAGAGGACAAAGTGTCTGGAAACGCTGCCTTTTCTCTCCTTTTTTCCTCCTGTTTTTGTTGTTTAGTATGTATGCTGGCACAACAAATTGAAATTCGCCACTGAAAGACGAGGGACAGCTTTATTATTTGTTTCTAGTTTTATGACTTAATGTCATCTTTTAATACATAAATTGTTTTTTTAAATATAGCAATTAGTTCCAGATCCTTACAATTGTGTCGTATTAAATGTATTATGCAGATACTGATATATTTAACTATGTGTCTTTGGATTTGTTTTTTTTTTTTGCTTTGACTTTGACATTTGAAAGCATCTTGTTAATTCCTATTTAAGTTCTTTTAAATGTTTATGTTTAAATGTGACTTTATATATCAGCCAATCAGCTTTGTTATGAGAATGACATCAGGGGTGACGCGCTTCAGCTTTTTTCCTCCTAAAGATTTTAACCAAATATTGTTTTTCTACCCTGGAAGAGATGCATGTACATATTGATAAACTAAATAGATTCCATATGGATTTTATGTGATAGACAAAGAAGTAGTTCACAATTGCAAAGTGGAAAATCACCATCATTGATTACTACAGTACATCATATCTACTTTGCCTCTGTTAGTGTAGATTTTCTAGAACTGTCTCTCACTACAAATTCAGTTCCATTTTTTTAGCCGTGTCTCTAAAATCTCTGCAGATCTAGAAACTGGAACTTATGCAAAATTTGCAAAGAAAAAAAAAATTCTTCCTCTTCGTAGCATGATGCTGTCACCACCGTGTTTCACTGTGGGGGTGTTCTCAAAAAACACGGTTTAGCTTTTAAACCAAAAAAGTTTCATTTTGTGCTCTGACCAGAATGTTTTTAGTTAAGTTATACTGTTCAGATTATGGATTGAATGATGCTCTGTTGGATGGTCGAAGCCTTGGATGTTGTTTTATTACTTAACTTTGCTTTAAACGTCTCCACAACTTTATCCCTCACCTGTGTGATGTGTTCCTTTGCATTTTTTTATAGGTTTTTTGTTATACACGTTTTTGTTTGCTTTTCCTCCTACTGCACAATTATGTGCTGTTTTGTGTTGTGCTATCACATAAAATCCCATAAAAGTTTGCAGTTATAATTGTGAAACATTAAGGGAATTTAATACATTTGCTAGATACTATTATTTCCTAATTGGAAAGCGCTTTTAAAGTAAACATTTTGCTGACGCCTTCCACCAACGAAAGAGCTCTGAAGTAATTACAGGATTCAGGTTCTGCACACCGAATGCAGAACTTTCTCATTCAAGCAGCCTCTAAGATGAAATTGGATCTTTGTCATGCATTTGGTCAAGCCCCTAATTCCTGGTGGTTGGTCTCCATCTGCTGAGCTGGTCCAGGGAACAGAGATGGCTGGTTGAGAATAAAGTTCACAGGATAATGTATTCATGAGGAGATCAAAGCCTGGAAGTTCAAGCTCGTTTAACGCTGAAACTTGCGGCTCTAGCCTCTTAAAGACGCTCAGGGACCTGGAGTAGCATAAAAGATGAGATGTTCTCCTACTCTTTATTCAGAATTAGACATTTTCTTTCTCATTCCGGCAAACAAGCATGACAGGTTTTTTTTTGTATTTTTTTAAAAGTCAACAGCATGTATGCTTCATAGTGTGGTAGCAGAGTGTGTAAAATGTTGAGACATTAATGGTGCTTGGGGTAGATTGAGCATTTTTATCTAAAACGGCAGGTCCAGCAGCTGCTTTGTTCACAGATGGATGAAAGGAGAAACGTGTCGTTTAAAGGCTGTGAATACTCTTGATCTGTGCTCCCTCTGATCATTGGAGCTTTGTTATTCCCTCTGATGTATACAAAGTGTCTTGCAGAGCTGCCATGTTCCTCATTTCTCAAACCTGATCCAGGGAAGACATTATTAAAACCGCGTCTTGGTTCCCTGTTTTGTGATTACCAAGCAGCAGCCCATTTATTTGAACGTCTCCTCTGGCTGTCCACAAAGTAGCACAACTCCACAATGACGGGCAAAGGGTCGTGGACATTTCCTGCCCTCAGAGGTCATAGATCCGCTGCCCACTTCCCGCATTCTTCTAGGTCAAACATGAGGCTGATCGGGTAGAGTGTCTTTTTAAAATTTCCATTAAGTAATTCTTTATCATTTGGGGTTTTGTAGTTGAACAGAGTGTCAAGGAATATCCGATTACTTATCCTTGACTTCTTGTTTTCCTGAAGAGTAAAGACGATGTTGTCATCAGCTGGGGTTGAGGTTGGTGAGGAGAGACGCAGGCTGAACCCAGGTTGTAGTAAAAATGATGAATTTAATGAAAGCTCAAACAGTCCAATACAGGCGGCACGGCAGAGAGTTTAGCACACAGCTAAATACCGGTAGCAACTGACAAAAAAGACTGAAAAGAGAGCTGAGCTAACCAGGACTTTACAGTTCAACTGGAGAGCAGAGAACGTACGTGCGACGGTAGACGGCAACTCACATAACACAAGGACCCGACAAGAGACAAAGGACACAGGTGAACTTAAATACACTGGGAGGGTGATCAAGGAACGAGACACAGCTGGGATCAATCAACAGGGGACGACAGAGACAGACTCACAGGACAGAAACTGAACACAGAAAAACCTTACAATAAATACACAGAACACAGATCATGACAGGTGTGAGCCTATTTCTTTTTAGCCATCCTTAAAATGGGAAAGATGGGAAAACATTCAAAAGAGGCAAATGTGTGTTAAATTTATAAGCAAAGAAATGGTTGCAGTAAAATGTTGTCCTTGATGAGTTTATAGGGCTAAAACAGTGTTAGAGTTAAGAGTATAAAATCTTAATATGTCAGGAATAGTTTGAGAATAAAGTCAAAATATCTCAAAAATAAAGTCAAAATATTAACAGAATAAAGTCAGAATATTACGAGAATATAGCTGTATGACGCAAAAGTCGTATATAAGAATAATGTCGTAATAATATGATAATAAATTTATAATATGACTTTATTCTCGTGCGACTTTATTCTCATAACATTCTTGAAATTGTATTATTTTTATTTTCTTAGCTTGACCCTAGCACTCCATTTGACAAACAAGGCAGGACAAACAAAAATGCTGATCTTGCGCACGTCGAGGAAGATATTATGAAAAACAAATTCTCCAAAGCCTTTTGCTAGGGGACTGCAGCATTTTTTAACATTATTTTTTTCTCTGTAGGTTTATACTGCTGCAGTTAAACAATCATTTATTCTGGGTCTGTGTGCACATCTGCTCCACCTCAATAAATGTGAAAACAAGCTGATTGCTCTTGAGCGCCTCACGAGCTGTAGTTCATTCAGTGTGTCTGCGTCCTCAGGTACGAGAAGGTCCCCGTGATCCTGGTGGGAAACAAGGTGGACCTGGAAAGCGAGAGGGAGGTGTCGTCCGGCGAAGGCCAGGCCCTGGCAGAGGAGTGGGGCTGCCCCTTCATGGAGACCTCGGCCAAAAGCAAAACCATGGTAGATGAACTGTTTGCAGAAATCGTTCGGCAGATGGACTACGCCGCCCAGCCAGACAAGGATGACCCCTGCTGTTCCTCGTGCAATATACAATAACCCCCCTGGGGGGTCTTTTGACTTACAGGAGACAGACTCGCTCTTAGACACACACACACACATGCACACGTCAGCTACATTTAGGACAAATTCACGTTTGAATGCAATTGATATCAGCTCAGCGGAGCATAAAAACTCTCTGACACGATAATTAATAAGGACAGGTGAGTAGCGCATACATCTTGGATGAGAAAAAAACAAAGGATATGCCACAAGAGAATTTGACAAACGATAAAGTGGAACATGCCCTCGCCTTATGTTAGTTTCTTTGTTGTTTGTTTTGATCTGTTCAGGTATTGAGGAGACAGATCCTTGGCAAATAATCACAGCCTGCAGTCTTCACACAGAGATCCATTTCTCTTTTTCCACAACTTGACTCCACATGAATCTAATAAAGCTTTCCTGGAAACCACCCATTTCAGATATTTCAGAGTACTAGAGATGCCATATGTCATTTTTTTTTTCCTCCAGTTTAGTTTGTGCAGTTTTTTTACTCATCACAGGGCTTAAATACAGGGGTGACCTGAAGGCGCCTCCATTTTCTAATACTATTTTTTTTTTCAGTTTATCAAAACAGCATCGGAAAGAGAAATGGTTAAGTCTGTGTCTCTTTTTAAAAACATATGTGGCCATCTCTTCCATTTTCTCACATAGCAGTCTTTCACATATTGTGTGATGTTTTCTTTTCTCCTCTCTGGGAGACTCTGGCAGCAGATTGCTGTGTAGTAATGTAACTAAATTCTTCATTCTGATGGGACAAAGAGTATTTTCATTCTTTGAATTTCCACCAAAGACTATCACCACACACTTGATTCAAGAATGATTGGCGCTCAAGGTGAAGAAGATGCCAACTTTTCCTTCCCTCCCACCCCCCTCTTCGGCAATCAGTATGAAAAGAAGCACTTGAGAGCTGCCGCATCCTTTCTGTGCTGAGAGGATTCAGACTCATGTTGATGAGTAGTAAAACGAGGAGCTTGACAACAATTACGGTAGTGTAAATATTTTGTATTGACAGTGCCAGCTCAAACAAAGACTCTGACTCAACACATGGATCGTATGCATGGCTAGAAAACAACGATAAAAAAACAAACAAAACAAAAACAAAGAAAGGACTCTTATTGTTTGAGGTGGATCTAAGGCTGTGGAAATGTGCAAATCAAACGCGTCTGGATCTGGATACTGTTCAAGCTGTACGTTTGTGTTGGACACGGGGAGCAAACATTTCCGCCGTGTGGCCATTTTCATTGTTGATTTTCTATTTTTTTATGTAACCATCTACTCTCTATCCCTCTACAAATGGTGACACTGTTACATTTGACAACTGAACAATAAAAGTGCATTCAACACTCGAGCGGAGCTCTGACGGCCTCTATGTGAAGTAAAATGAAGCGACTGACTGGACGCCTTCACTTCGAAGAATGCTAATTATATACTGGGCCTTGCAAAAGTATTTATACCCCTTGAAATCTTTCATATTTACTCACACTAGAGCCACAGAGAATAGTGCATAATTGCTAAGTGGTAGGAAATTATGGCTGCTTTCCAACTGTTATTAAAATGAAAACCTAAAAGTGTAAAAGTGTATCATGCATTCACAATCAGCCTCTCTTTGAGGTTGTTCTGGGATAGAGTAAATCTTGTTGACAGTGTTAATGGGGAAATATTTTGAGCATTTTATATATTTTTATATATTTTATATATATATATATATATATA
>NW_006799955.1:1839667-1868761 GCF_000485575.1 Poecilia formosa
AGCATCACAAACAGGTCTCTGCGGAACCAGATGATGATCATACAAAGGTGAGTACAATAGTACAAAGGCGAGAGGCACCTAAGTGTCACATTAGACCATTTGAAACCATTTACATCGGTGTCGTATGTGTGCTAGGCAACCAGCAAGGACACCCGACCACCAGGAACAGGTAATCACCTTGCATTGGCCCCTGAGTCTTTTCGCTGGACAGGGTCCCTCTGGGTCTCTGATGAAAGTTGAGTCACACTCAGAAGAAATGATGGCGTCAATGAGAGCGCCATTAGTTGGCCACTGCAGTCACCAGACGAGTCCTTGGTGGTGGTGTAACAGCCTAGGCAGGTGTGCCTAGTCGATACGGAAATGATGTATGATGTTACCTGAGTAACATCATGCATCCAGTCATTTCCCTCCTACATAAACAGTGCAGGTCTGTTTATGTAGACGTGCATAAACAGTCTACAAATGGAGTAGACTGTTTATGCAGTCTACTCCGCATAAACTTTGGAGAGTACACTGCAAAGTTTGGAGTGGTCTGCACTATCGCCACGTAGAGGCTCGTAACTCTGTACCCCAGAACCTCAATGACCCTCAGCAAACAATATGTTAAGATGTTTTTTGTTTTGTTTTTTGTTTTTTCAGAAAATGTCACCAGAAAGGAGTGTAAAATGCAATTTGGTGGCAACTGACAATTCTTATTAAAAATATATTTTTCTATTTCAGCTCTTTTTACTCATTTGATTTTCTCGCAATAAAATAATATACAAAAGCCTATTTCTGACTTTATATTTCACTGTGGTACTTTAAACACCCCTATAAGACAGATCTCTCTCACTATCAGGTGAGAGAGGTCTCAGCGGGGATCATTAGGAGCCGCAATCCTTGTGGCATCACTCAGTCTGGTGCAGGATCGTTTGCACCGGTGGTAGCACATAGACACATAAAGCACAAACACCCCAGGTGGCTAGTGAGGAGGCTTAATGAGAATAAACTACCAGATGTATACAGAGTTCAGCCTAATTGTGCAGTTTCATCTTGTTACATTGCTCCATTCTCCACTCAAGTCCATGCAAAGTTAGAGGCGAGAAAAACTTTCGAGGATCTTGATGCAGTGTCGTGAGATAATTAATTTGCAGAGGGAGGGAGAAAAGCTAAAATCAGCTTAAAAGCAAATCCCTGAGCATCACAGCGTAGGTTTATGAATTAAATTGGTGCTGACTCACTGTTACCTGTTCTCAGCTCTGTAAGCCAGCAGCTTGGAGGCTTAGAGATGCAGCAGTGACAAAACAATCTTTTTGTTATCCTCTACATCACTGTGTCAAATGCCAGGATGAAAAAAGGGTGAGGAGTGCTGCATGAGTCATTATACCCATCTGCCCCCTGGTTGGGGCAGTGTAGTCTCTCCCCCCTCCAAAGATATCTGCGTGGGAGACATGCAGCAAAAACGCAAAACCAAAGGTCACATCCGAAATGTCTGCTTTCTGGCTCCAGGGGCGCACGAGTTCAAGAGACTGCCTTTCCCATGGAGCAGAGGAACACCCTGCAAGCACAGCACTTTTGAGGATAAAAGGAGATTCCAGTGCACACGGCAAACAAAACGAGGGCTTTAAACAGCTTTAATCGCCTCATTGATCTGCAATAAACTCTGAGAAAATTTGGCTTTTGTGTCTGCTCAGGTCAGAAGAATGGTGGAAATCAATACAATGCAGAGTAGAGTGCTATGAAAAAGTATATTTGTTGTTTTGCTTTGTTTTGCAGTCAAATGTTTCAGATTCAGACATTTTAAATTCTGATAAATACAAAATTCATTCATTAAATGACCTGATTAGGTGCAAACCTCGCCACTAAAGCAATGATTGGTGAAGAGTCTTTTACACTCTGGAGGAATTCTACAATTCTCTTCTTTGCAGAAGCGGTTTGATTCTGCCACATAGTCCATGGGGTTTCATGCATGCCCACAGCATCTCAATCAAATTTCTTCAAACTTTGACTAGGCCATTTATGGTGTGATTTGTATCACTGTACTGTAGCATAACCAAAGGATGCTTGATGGCTGGATATTCTCCGTCAAGATTATTTGCAAAGGAGTACAGTTGACTGTTCCATTACAGCAAATCCTAAGGCAGGAAGACTGCCACAGAGCATCATACTACCACCACCGTGTTTGAATGTAGGTATTATGTTATTTTTCTGGAATGGTGTGTTACCTTTCCGCTGGATGTAGCAGAACATTTTCCCAAAATATTTCAAGTCTTAGGACGAGTTCAAGCCTTTTTCATGTTTTTATTTGAGGATGTCTCTCACTGCGGTTCACAAAGCTCTAGAATAAAAAAGGCTTTATAATCCTTTCCAGACTGATAGACGCCCATGACTTTATTTTTCATCTGTTCTTCAACTTTTCTGTCACAATGGGTACCACACAATATTGTAAGAAATGTTTAACTTTGTTTTGCTCATCTCTAATTTTCATTCTCTCTGCAGGTTCTACTTCCTTGTTGGCTTCGCTTTTCTGTTTGTGGTTTGTTTTGCGGATCTCTGGAGATTTTGTAACTTTTGTTCCCATGTTTGAGGGTATTTTGCTTGTCCTTGTTTACCCCTGTGCTTCCCTTGTGGTAATCATGGTGAATCTATTTATTATGATTATGAGTTTTTTTTAAAAATATTCTTATCAACATTTAAGTCAGTAGATCATATCCAGTTGCCCTGGTTGCCCCAATCTATACCCTCTGATCGTGATGGTAAGGCACCAAGAAGGGTTTTACTGATGTCACTCTGCCTCTGATTGCATTATGTAATCACTGTAAAGTGTTTACTGCTGCATTCCTTTTTCATAAGGGGTAGGAGGGCTTTTGGCTCAGATTTTCCTCCACATCACTCCCTTCTGGGTGCTCCAGAGACAGGAATAAAAAGACAGGCGGTGGTAAACTCTTTTTCACGTCCATCACTCACCCACCTTTTCTCTGGCAGAGGAAAGCATCTCCTACGCATTTGCTGGTGTGGGACTGACAGGGGAGAAATCACACTTGGTGTCTTGGCAGCTCCAGAGGCCCTCTGGAGGCTTTTTGTTGGAACTGAGGCAACAATGAGCATGAAACTGAGAAAGCTGCAGAGAGAGAAAGGGGAAAACAGATCAGAGAAATGCTGGTTCCGATTAGTTATGTAAGCAATCAAGATCTAATGCCGAGTCTCTGCTGATTGTATGTTCACTTATGTAATAGAGGATGAGATTAATTTAACTTCACATGGTTCTCAAACGGATTGAAAAAGTCAGAATTTACTGAGGGAACGTTTAGATCAGTGGTTCTTAACCTTTTTTGAGGTACCAAACCCACCAGTTTCATATGCGGATTCACTGAACCCTTCTGTAGTGATAAATAAAACATGATTTTTTTTCCCCCTCCCAAATTCAAGACATGGGGGTGACCCAACTAGAGTCTAGTTGGGTCACCCCATGATCACTAAGTCTTCTTAAAAGGTAGAGTCTCTGAGAACAGTTCTTCAAAGTATAGTCAGTGTTTTCAGCAAAGTTGAGCTGACTGTCCAGGAACAACCCAAGGTATTTAAAATGTACCACAGTTTCAACAGGTTGGCCATCGAGAGAAACTGGAACCACTTTAAGGTCTTGTTTAAATCATTTAATTAGCTCTACATTCTTAAGAGAATGAAAAATTTATGATAAATAATAAAGACTTTGCGGTATTCTGATTTAGTAATGTAATTATATTAGTTGTGTTACCACCCCCACGCCACTAGAGGCAGTAGCAGGCCCGAAAAGATGCGACTAAGGACCAGATTTCGAAGTACACCGAAAGCTACAGAATTTGGTAAAAACTGTGATTTTTGCTGAAGTAATTAAAGACACAAGTTCAAATCCATGCTGAGAGTGGAGCTCCTTCAATCAGTGCTCCTCCACAGCTCTGATTGGTTAAGCAATGTAACGTGATCCTCTGCAGCAAGTGATGGCAAAGCGGGGCGACATCACGATTTTACACAAGTGTGTCTTTACCTCCGCGGCAGAGGCTCCGCCGAACCCCTGAGACCGACTCACCGAACCCCTGGGGTTCGACCGAACCCAGGTTAAGAACCACTGGTTTAGATTCTGCAGCCGCAGCGCTAACTTTTCCATTCTGTCAATTAAAGCTACAAACCTAAGCACCCTTTATTTGGACTTTATGACATAAACCAAGACAATACATAATTCTGAGGTGATACTTTTATCTGGAAACTGGAAAAGAGTGATGGGATTCATTGAAGAAACTATATAAGGTTATATTTCTACCAACTTTCAACATTTGGAAGCTGAAAGCCATACTTATTCTTCTTTGTAAAATCGTTCCAGCTTGAAGGAAAGTTTTTTTTTTTTTTTTTTTTAAGTTCTGTAACAGATTATCTTGAAAGCCACTCTAAAGCAAGAATACACTATGATCTAAACAATTCAACTAAATCCAGCCTGTATGTTCAGAGTCATTGTTCTGGAAGGATCAAGTGTTTAACACCTTAACCAGGTTTACTGCCCCTTTAATCATCCTTTATCATCCTTGACCAAGTGACGAAAAACATCTGAACAGCATGATTCTACCACCACTGTGTTTCAGCACTGAGGATCTGTTCAAGGTGGCATGCAGTGTTTGTTTCCTGATACAGTTATCATTTTACATGTCGGCTAAAGGTTTGCTCTCATCTGACTGACCTTTTTGTTTTTTTCTTTCTTTGCTGCAGTCACTGCGACTTGTGAGAACATCCACTTCAACAATGCTTTACTTCTTGCCAGTCTTTCATAAAGGCTGGATTTTTGCCGACTGACTATCCCAGCTGGGTTTTGGATGTCTGCAGCTCCTCCAGAATCACCGTGACTCTCTTGACTGCTTCTTAGACCAACGCTCTCCTCGCACTTTGTGCCACACGCATATTTTCAAATGAATGACTGAAAGCTTCTCCTTGAGATGTTTGAAGTTTGTGCTATATGCTTGTAACATAAGCTGGCGTTGCACTTCGATCATTCAGACCCTCTTACAGTCTCTGGAGTAGCATTTTCTGTCTCTACCAACTGTGATTAAAAGGTCATTACAGACAGAGATACAAACACATGCAGCTGTTTGTCTAAGTGTGGATTACTGATTAATAACACAAAGTTGTGTTCGGACATATGCAAAAGTTGCTAACATTCAATCACAGCTTTGGCTTGAAAGAAATGTGGAGGACATGCTGTAGAAGAAAACATAAAATTTTTTGCAGTTTAATTGTCTCAGAATGAAAAACTTCCTTGCTAATCTGAAACTCAGACTAAATGGATTCAGGATTATTGTTAGAAGGTACAACAAAAAAGTTATCTTGTAAAGAAAAAAAACGCTCACAAACAGTTTGTTTGACAAACTGAGTTAACCCTAGGTAGATTTACTTAGCTGTAGGGAGGTTTTACATCTTTCCCCGAACATCATCTTGAGATCTTATCAAGGGAACAGCAAGGAGAAAGCTCACTGCATTTTCTATATGAAGAAGGAAAAACAGCAGGACAGAGAGACACAAACTGGTTTCGATTTGGCCAAAGGGTGCGTATAGACAGGCTCATAAGAGATTTTATTACCTCTGTAAGTCTGCTAATGGCTCTTGCAGTTGGACAAGAAAGGCTTCCTCTTATGGAAAAATTGAGAATTGAAAATTTACGAGGGAGGTAGAAAGGAAGGAACAAACGAAGGAGGAAAAGAGCCTATCTCACATTTCCCTGCAATGAAGAAAAACAAGCAAATGTTACTTCATCTCTAAACACAATATGAGCTATACAATGAAATAAAAAGAAACTTTAAACGAAACCAAGTTGCTTTATGTCAGCATTTTGAGATCCCCTCGAGTTTCTTCTATACAGCAAACCTAAGCTGAGAGAAAATCTAATTTCGACAGCTTTACTTTTTGTCAATGGAAAACATTCTGACTCAAAGAGAAATTTTGACAGAGTGCAGAGGCTGCCATACACTTAATAAAAAAAAAAACTGTGACGTTCTACACTTACTTTGCAATTGTTCCTTGTTTTGGACAGAATCACATTGAATCACAGATCAAACACCCACATATTGTAGTGATTTTGGCTTCTGTGATACTTTTATTTTGATGTCCATTTGTATCCCTTGAACACAAAACAAGACTTAGTACTACCCCATAGAAAACAAAGAATTAACACTGAGAGAAAACTGTCAGTAACAGAGCAGGATGAACTGGGGAGAAAATATATAAAGCAAAGGGAATCCCTCACCCTCAAAAAAAAAAATCCCCACAACACATTCCCAAAGTTTATGCAGTTTGCAGAAACGCAGTCAAAGAAACAATAGGAGAAAAAAAGAAAATGTTGAGGGACCCAGGAGTGATAAACACTGTAAATGTTTGAGAAACTAAAATAAGCTTTTCATTTCCTAATATATAGAATTTTATCAAAACAACTTCAAGATATAGGAGAAAACAGTATATGCGGCTGGTGATCATATTATACATAAAACCTGCTGAGAAAGACTGACCAGAAGTTATCAGCTGTTTCCTCAATATTTGGCACAAATATCACAAATGTTTTATTTCATGATGACTTAATGATCGGTCAGGTGTGTTGTATCTTACCTTCACAATACACATACATTTTCTCCAGACAAGCTGCCCTTTGCAACAAGCCAGGCAGTGCTGTCAATGTCTATCCATCATTTAAACACATTTCCATGCAGGGACTCAGGGGACTCATCCCATTAAATCCACAAACTTCAGCGTAATTTATTGCTGTTTTATGTGACAAACCAAAGGAAGTAGTCAATAACTGTAAACTGGAAGGATTGATCGATTCAAAAACATGTTTATCTCACCAAAAAGCTAAAAACTGTGGCATGTATTTGCATTAACAGACTCTGCTGGAGGTGAGGCACTTTTATCCCCCTCACATGGGTCTTTATGTGTAAAGAACTGCTGGTTGTACGCTCGGTGAGGAAGCAGCTAAGCTAAGCGCCACCACTTGTCACGTATCTCATTAAAAGGATTTTTAATAGTAGGTCTGAAAGCAAGACAAGTGAAACTTTGTTTTTCCTCAAACTGTAACTCTTTGAAATGTAAAGTTGCTCTCATGCTGTTTCCTAAACACACATGCCAGATGCAACTAAAACTTATCATGAAATCAAAAGAAGTGCCAAGTTTTCAACAGGAGAAGATAGATAGGCTGAATAACATACTGAAGATGTCGACTGCAATTAGTTTTAGTGAAATATCTGTATTTCTCCATCTTGAAAAGATGGTCTCTTTTGCCTTTTACCCATTTTAAATTTTTCAGTCAAAAAATTTGTTCTTATCAAACAAATCAAAGTCGGGTAAATTTAAAAATTGGTGTTGAAGGAGTGATTTCATTTATTAAGGTGGAAAAGCAGTCTAAACCAGCCCAGAAGTTTATGAAAATATAACTTCTGCTTTGTTAACTCTGATCAGTCTATTTTTTATTTTATTTTATTGAAAGCTGAGTTCCTGATGACTGACAGAAGAGCCAAGAAAAACATGTTTCAAAAGGCAGCATGTCGCCTAGTGGGAACACTGCCAATGAAAAAGAAAAAATGCTTCTTGATTTTTCGTCTTAAAATTGCATAGCTGCTCTGGTTCAAATTTGTTTTACTATGGCGCCATCTGTTGGCCATGCTCAGAAACGCACAACAAAGCTGCTTGTCTTGATGCACAATCAGTCTTTCTCTTAAATAAAAACAAGAGTTTAAACAATCTGGATTTAATCAAGTTTTCTTTAGATTGCTTTCTTTTCCGTGGAATTATGAATTTCTTTTTTTTATTTTAGGGGGAAAAAGAGCCTAAGCCACTTCCAATACACGTCATTACACTACAAAAGCCTTTCGCCTCCATTAAGTCACAGCCATCTATTATTACCCAGTTTACTCAGAAAGTCACATTGAACTCCTGCCAAACGTCTTCAGAGTTCCTTCATTTCTTTCCATCTCAATCTCTTATTCTTGGATGTTTTGTGCTCTATCAAAAGAAAAAGATTTTCTGTCTGAAAAACATAGCAAATCCCAAGAAGAAGCACATTTTTTTATTATTTTATCATGCTTCGCTGTATATTTCTGTTAAATTAAACCTATATAAAGAGTGACAAGCTGTTTTGACCTGTAGGTCCTTTCATTTTGTTTCATACGCAGAATCTGCTTTAAAGCTTTCAATTCCACATTCCTTCATACAGAATACAGTATGAACAAATGCCATCATTTCTAATCTGTACAAATTAAATCAAAGTTCTCAAAGAAAAAATATTAAGGAGTAGATGAATTACTTTATTTAAGGCAGCATTAATGATGAGGGCAGCTTCCCCTTGTGATTTATTGAAAAATATTTCAATAAATCACACGTTATGTTATTCAACAAGACATTTGTGATGAGCCCCAATGTGAGCAGAGCTTTAACAGTTAAAGGTTGGTCTGTTTCCTACCGTACATCCCTCTGAAGCTTTAAAACTTCCCTATGTTGTTATGAAACACATCTGCCACTGAATTTGCACAATGTCTTTGAAACAGCTGCTTTCTGTTTGCTAAACATAAAAAAATAATAATATTGAAAAAGCATGTAACAATGACAAAATGTGAAAAGTGGTTCAGATCATTAGAAAAACTATGTAAAATGGCATGGCTGTCACAATACTGAGAATTTTAACTGGACTTAGGTCTGGACTTTGACTAGGCCACACCGATGTCGTCGTTTTATTTAGTGCCATTCAGAATGCCCTCCTTCTCTGCTTTCTGTCATCGTTCTGCTGTATGACACAAGACAAAGATCACAAAGTGATTGGCGGATGTTCTCCTTTAGGAGTTTTGTGACCTCCTGTGTGAGTGATGAGCATGCTCCTTGAGTAATTTTGGTGGGTTTGACACATCTGGGACAGAAAAAAGGTTCATGGTCCTGGCTGTGGTTCTCGATGAGAACGGTTTGACTGATTGGACAGCAGCAACCACCCGAGGGGTGAGGAGGGAGGTGGGGGAGCGAAGTGAGCAGGGGGTGGACCACTGATAGGGTGCCAGTCAGAGTTAAGCACTGGGGGAGATAAAGGCAACCTGGAGCTTCCTATCACCGTCCTCATCATCCTCCTACTGAAGCATTTAGCACATTCTCTGCATTCAAAAGGGAGGATGAAAACATCCCAGTCTGCGCTTCAGCAACTAGAAACAGAGAGAAGCTTTTTCACACACAAACCATCACTGCAGCAGGATGAAAACAACAAAAACTATTTTTGATGGAAAAACTCCTAAAAATTGCGATCTTACATTCTCTAAACAGCAAAAATATGGTCTTTGACACCTTTTTAAGCTTGATTTTCAAAAGATCAAACTTACCTTCTGTCAAGGATATTAAGATTCTCTTTGAAGATTGAGATTTTCATCACCAAATATGGGAATTTCATGAGTCTACATCGGCTAGTTCCTAGGAATGGTTTGTTTCTGGGAAGTGAATGAAGTTGAATGACTTATCCACTATGAATGCAACATCGGAAAGGAACGGTGAGGAAATGTTAGTTGGACGTTCAGCACAGCCACACAAAGAACCCGCAGACAGCATTAGGGTCAGCAGCTTTTCTCAGTTTGACCTTTCCAGCATACTTTTGCGATAAGTCAATCACATTCAGAGGATCAAAGGATGCCTTGCACAATCCCATGTTTTCTAAAACATGCTGCTCACACAAACTTGACTCCCTTGTCTGTTGTGATAAAGCTCTACACTGTTATTTTTCTGTAATTTCAGTCCTACACCTTTATTCGAGGAGTTTTAGAAAAGGTCTGAAAATGTCAAATTATACTGCATAACTTCATATAAAATAGTTTTTAATAAATGAAAGATGCAGAAAATGAATAATTCTGCATCTTTGTGAAATGGAGTTTTTTTTTTTACTTCCTCCTGCATTTTTCTGACTGTGCTGGTGGCTAGATAAGTAGTCCCTGTCCAACCAGATCCAGTTTTGAATCCGACAACTTGTACTTGTTTTTTGCTAAATTAAAAGTCAGTAACGTTCATATTTAAATTAGGTGTTCACTTGTCATTAGGTGGTCACACTGTAACCAGCTTGAAAAATGAAAAGAATAAAATTTTATCAGATTTTAATAGAATTACTTGGTTTGTCAAAATGTGTGGGACATTTTTTATTTGAAACAATTGCTAATTATAACACCCCACTGCATAAAGAGACTTAAATTATAGTAAAAATGCTTCAAAAAAGATCAACAAATGTGGAATTTAATTTGAGCCTTTTTACAGGAGTGCAATTGATTGTGGAGGATGTTGTAAAATGCAGGAAACTTATGATTCCACCGTCAAAGCAGTTCTTCTGTAACAAAACAAAAAAAGTGTAGTGAGACAATTTTACAAAATAGGAAATTTATTCATTCACGTGTCAGCAGCAAAAATTTAATTCACATGGGCACGTTCTGCACAATCATAGATAAAGTTTGTCTTCATTGCAATACAAAATAAATCAACCAGCAAACAATTTGCCTCGGTTTGTTTAAGAAAAAGTCTTTATCAGGAGTCGTTCTTCGAGAATATTGACTGGGTTGAAGTGCAACACCTGTTCCCAAGCTATTTTAGCCGTTGCAAGTGAGAGCAATCACTGATTCATAGACAAGGTGATCAAGAGAAATCGATTCTCTTCCAGTTTATACCGGAGTGTGTATCATTGAAAATAAATGGTGTGAGTTGAAATCCAATTTCGTTAATTTGTCATCCCTGAAACGAGGCATTTGCAGCGTATAGTGAATATATCTTCAGCATTCGTCTCTGGCGATCTCTGATCGTATAAGTACTGTGCATTCACAAAGCAGCTCACATTTCGTATTGGTTATTGTGAGTTTACAACGTAGGATCTATTTCTGACGAAAATCTTAATGTTGAAATTTACAAATTTACAACATATTTATTAACATTTCTATCAACAGCTTCAGTGCAAAGATATACATATTGTACATCATAATAAGAAAGACAAATATTAACGCAAAAAATTGGCATAAGAAGTGTCAGAAGGCAGAAGTGTCGGAAGATCTTCTCTTCATTTTATCGTGTTTCTCTGTCCCAACACAATCTGAGTTTGTACACAGGCTGCATATAAAAATAAATTCTGTGCAAAGTGTGTTTCTTCTTCACATCCCTCCATCAGAGAGAGGGGTTATACGTCGCTGTCCTCTTTGACAAGGTTGGCCGTGTCTTTGAAACTGTCCTCGGTTGGAGAGAAGGCGCTGGGACGGTCCTTCCTCTGAGGTTTTGCTGGAGGAGCGAATGGAGACGGCTCCGGGGCAGAAGAGTCCTCGCTGCTTCCGACAGGTTTCTCATCCTTCATCTGTAAAACGACGTGCAGTTTATGGCGTTAAAGGTTTCCAAGTGAGCTTTTTAATAAAAGATTCCTGGATTCAAACGCACCTCTGAATATGAAGGGTTTTCAAATGTGGTGCTTGGTTTTAATTTCCGTTTAAACAAACTCCACTTTGACATCTGGAAAAAAACTCAAGTCAAAATCCCACTTTCTAGTTTATATAAAATAAATTCATTAGGATTTACATGGCTTCGGCCTTTTACCTGAACGGGAAGGCTGCAGACAGAAGATGTGTTGACAACACCTGAGCTTTGATCCCCTCGGTACGTCGGGTTCACGAAGTTGTTCAGCTGCTCACCGCTCACATTGACTGTCACCTGTTCAACGGGACACAGAAATAAGGTGTGAGGAGATATATGAAAAAAATATGCACTCCATGCTGAAAATATCAGATAATTTATATAACCTCACTGGGAAAGAGTTAAAACTTGAGATGTCTACAACTATTGTTTTAAAATCCAAACTTACTATGGCTCAAAAATGTAAAAAAGAATAGGATATTCTTACAAAAGCTACATTTTCTACATCATCATGAGAATTGACTCGACTCTGTGCAGCTTGAGAAAATTCTCTTCAAAACCTTTCTGACAAAATTGTAGCATCTTCCAAGAGCCATGGAGCGAGTGCTGGAGGTATGTTGGAACAGGGATGCATCTAAAAGCTGCAGGTTTGAGGACTTAACTTGCACACAACAACATGGACACCCTCACTCCTCAGGGCGCTTGTCAGAGCGAAGGAAGGTAACCTGCATGTTCTTGTAACTTCCTGTTGCTAGGCAACAGTGTTGACAGTATTACTCTTTGTTACTTGTAGAAAACAAACTCAAAGTTAAGCCCATAATTATTTACACTACATCCATGTTTCAGTATAACTTTCATTCAACCAAGTAGAGTTTTTTTTCTGAACAGCATCTCTCCAATAATAGTTATATCCTGCATGTAAGTTGGCCACATTTTTAAATATTTTGGTGTTTTGATTCTTTATCTTTGCTGATGATCTCAAACTTTTTGAGTGCATTCTGGGTAGTTCTGGAGTACAACAAACACATGCTTGGTAAAAAAACAAAACAAAACAAAAAACATACCTATTGATTTATTTTATTAAAAATAAATGTTATCACATGTGGTGTGGTGGTGAGTCATGTAATTCAACAGTTGTTGAACAACTGAATAAAATAAACAGTAACCATGTATCTGAATACCTGTGTAGCATGAATGACGGCTGGGTCACCAGAGACGGGTGTAGTGGCGTACAGTGGATTCTCAAACGTGATTGGCTGTCGCCCGGCATTGGTGGCAAAGTTATCATCCTAAAGGAATATCATATATCAGGTCATAATTCACTACAACGTAAATGCATCATCAATTGAAACTCTCATCATCCAAATTCTGATAATTCAAGCAGGTCTAAGGTGACGTTAAAGACTAAACTGTGTGAATGAACACCACAAAGAGAAGTTAAAAAAAGTTAAACGTTGGTAAAAATGTGCCTAACAGAAACGATATTAACTAAACCCCTTAGCTCACCATCTGCATGGCTGTGTCGATAACAGAAACACCGATGTGTGACGGTCCGAGGTCCACATTGTCACCCGACCAAAACGTTACCCCGTTCCCGGTGTCAGCTGACTTCACAAGACTGCTGAGGCTGGACAAAAACAAAGCAGCCAAAACTGAACTCTGATCCATTTGCTTTGCTGCAAACTTCTGGGGTTAAACCAGAGCTTCAAATGCAAGATAAAGTGATTAAAAATGATGTGTACCTTGGCAATTTAGGCATAGAGGGGATAAAAGATCCTGTTCGTTTGTAGTTGAGGAAAACCCCAGCAGCCAGAGCTCCGGTAATTAAGATGACAATGACGGTCAGCAGAACAGCCACGGCTTAGAGACAAAAACAAGATTATAGAGTGATAAATACTTCAGATTCAGGATTTATGCTTCCACTGGCATAACAACCTGAAGGTGAAACGAAGGTAGATAATTTAGCAAGACATTGATCCCAAACAAAATCCAAGAAACCTTGTGGATTCAGAGTGTAGAATAATGAGTAAAGCGCAAACTTTATTAATGAGTATCTGCAAAGACACAAAATCTTACCAAGTAATTTTGGTCTAGTTTCTAGTGTAAACAGTTGAGAATACTTGAAACAGGACAAAACTAACTTCCAAGTAACTTTGCGGCAAGAAATAGGAGTTTGTTGTAAGTAAATAATTGCTTAATATTAATGAAAAAGTACATGTTTGTTGCTTTCCCACCATATGTCATTGAATGCAGGACTTATTAATCAAAAGCTGCATAGAAAATATTAAAAGTTAAATGAAAATTGTGTTGTTGTACCTGTCCCAGCTGGTGCACCTCTAGACTTCCCCATCTGACAGTAGCTGCCAGTATAGCCATATGGACATCTATAAATTAAAGATAACAAACAACAAAACTAATAATTAATAGGCAAGGGCAAAGCTCTGTCCATACTTGAAGACAATTTAATTCCAGACATTTCTAATAAAAACAGATTGAAACATACAAACGGCTCCTGCAGCTAAACTCACTTGCACTTTGGCAGACCCCCTTCATTGGTGTAGCAGGTTCCACCATTCATGCATCTGCATGCAAGAGGCATTGCAACAGGAGGCTCAATGGCTGCAGAAGCAAAAGCCGAGCACACACAGTGGATGAACAACGATAAAAAAATCACGAGACTCGACACAAAACAACACACACGAGCAGCCAAGCGGCACGTGTCAAGAACAGGCGTGCGAATGCAAAAACAAGACGTCGCATCACTGCAAACACGAGGCAGCGGATGGTGAGAGCAATCCGGGCGCTGACTCTTACCTGCGTCGCATTCTGTCGAGTCGGCGTTTAGTGGAGGGGAGCCTTGTGGGCAGGCGCAGGTGTAGCCGCCAGGCCGGAGGAGGCAGAGGTGGCTGCACACGTCCTTACACGGGTTGGACACTGACAACGACAGTAGAACTTGTGTGCTACTTTGTGTTGATTTATTAGAGAGAAACTCAGTAAATCACAAATTGTGATAAGATTTTAAAGCTTTAAGGAGTATGTTAAGGTTTGTAGAAAGAAATATAACTCATTTAAGTTGAGTGAGAAGCTGTGTGTTTGTTTTGATGTTCAGACCTGACTGGTTGTGCCGGTACTGCTGGTAAACACGGACTTGTGTCAGCCAGGGGTTGATTGTGAGGACTTTGACTTTATTTCCTCGCCCAAACTTGTTCATCTTCCACACTTCTCCTTTGTCTTTAGTTGTCCAGTACACGTTTCCCTCAAACACATCCAGACTGTAGGGATTTCCGATATCTGGAACACAGAAAACAAAGCAACACACATTTATTCATCCAGTAAACTTGAGTTTGCCAAGATACTTAATCAATAATGTCAAGCTTCACTATTCTGACCTCCTGATATGACAATCTTCCTGTCTGTCCCGTCAGGCTTCATGGACTCGATAATGTTTTCTTTGGAGTCACACCAGTAGATTCTGTTTCCATTCACGTAGTCCAGAGCCAGCCCAGTGGGCCATCCCAGGTCTTCCTCCTTCACCAGGACCTCTCTGTGCTGTCCGTCCATCCATGCTGCCTCAATTTTGGGATTCTGTCCCCAGTCAGTCCAGTACATCATCCTGCTCAGAGACGATCACAAAACAACATGTCTGTGACCACCAGGTGGACACCAACACCGAATCTCTGCCATGCAAACCCTTCCTACCCTGACGATGGGTTGACAATGATAGCTGCCGGCTGATCAAGGTCAGTGTGGATCAGCCACTTCCTGTATCGTCCATCCAGTTTCGCCACTTCAATTCTATTGGTCCCTGAATCCGTCCAGTAAATATGTCTGTGGAGAGACATTTAGGAAGACTCAGAATATTTAAACCAGATAAACTGTAGCATCTCTAACTAGAGTATTAAATCATAACTATGTTTGGTTACCTGCCAACCCAGTCTACAGCGATGCCCTCCGGTCTGGCAATGTACCGCAGGTTCAGATCCACTTCTTTCACTGGGTTGCTCCCATAATCATTGAACGTGGTCATGTAGGCACGCTTGATGGAGCCAAACTGGGACCCCCGACCAAGAACTGTCCAGTAAACGACACCTACAGACCACAAAGGAAATGCTTTTCACCTCCTGATGTTTTGTGAACTTTGTATTTACCGTGTGTTCAAGAGCAGAGGCGTCCGGCTTCAGCCCTTGGGAGCGAATGTTCAGTAGCTGTTTAATGCTCCAGCATTCCTTCAGGTGACACCGTAGAAGGACGGTGACGGACTAGGACTGAAGCCGGAGACCAGTGTTGTATGAAAACAGACTTACTGAGGCCTTCGCCCTCTGGATCCCACAGGTAATCCAAGGCGTGGATGTGCTCGGCGTTGTCCACATAGTCCGAATACTGCTCAGAGGACAGATTGAAACGGCGAATACGAATGTTGTCCGGCAAGAGCAGGACTGGAGGGTTTCCTACGTAGAAATTGATTTTGGGTAAATATTCTCTTATCATGAGAGAAACCAGAAGAATCTTTTGTTTTTTGGCAATTGCTTACCTTGAGCAGCGCATTCGGTCCCGTGCAGCTCGCCGAAAGACACAAAGCCTTCAGCACAGAAACATTCGTAGCTGCCTTTCGAGTTCCTGCAGTCCTGAGGACATGTTCCAAATACCTCACACTCATTCACGTCTGGCCCCAAGAGAGGAGGAGATGGCAAGAGTCAAAACTACAACTTCATGTTTCAAACTTCTGCTGCGTGAAGATGATGAACGTGTTGTTCACCTTCGCAGGAGTGTTTCTCCGTGGCTCTGGGCTTGTAGCCTGGTCTGCAGGAGCAAACGAAGCCTCCCTGAGTCAGGTCGGTGCAGTTGTGTTCACACATGTTTGCACTGCATGTGTGTCCATGGCCCAAGTCTGAAAAAAGATTACCCCAAGGCGTGGTGAATGGAGAGGCCAGCAAGTAACGTGAAAATGTTCTAGCAAATGCGTAACTGAAACACATTTGATGGCAAATGACACACGGACACGTTTTGAAAGAGAAAAGCGAAATAAGTCTTTCTTTTTTGCTAAACCTTTCCAAGGTAAGCCACCGTTAAATGTAATTTACTTTATCTAGTTAAATGAACATTACTAAAACCAAATCCAATTGCAATAGGGAAATAGCTAAAGCTTGTCTAGTGCAGCATTATTACAAATCTGTTACATAGATGCATGTAAAACCAATTAAAATGCATTTTTACATGTTATGTTACTTCATATTGTAACTTACGGCAGCCAAGTTCATCTGACTCGTCTCCACAGTCGTCATATTCATCACAGGCGTACTGTAGAGGGATGCACTTTCCGCTACTGCATTTGAACTCCTCATCGTCACAAGGACCGTGTGTGGGCTTTTGACCTACGTGAAGGCAATGTGGAAACAAACACAGGAATGCATAAACTTCTATTTTCATTTGAATATAGAAAATAATGTAGCTTAAAAGAATAAAGTTATCAACTACGCCAGCCATCATGAAACTGCACTCACAGTTTTCCTGTCTTTCATCCGAACCGTCCCCACAGTCATCAATAGAGTTGCACAGCTCAGGGCTGTAGATGCATCGGTTGTTATCGCATCGGAAACGGAACGGAGCCTCACACTCGATGTCCACTGCGAAGAAACAGAGCCAACATATCTCGTATTACATTAAAAAAAAAAAAAAAACGTTTAAACTTTCATGTGATGTTTTATTTCACTCAAAAGCAGCAAAGAGCTGCACTTTTGTCTTTTTTCAATGTTTTTTTTCTCACAGCAGAGATGCAGCTCCTCGTCAGAGTTGTCTCCGCAGTCATTGTCTCCGTCACATTTCCAGTGAGGCTGGACACAAATGTGGTTCCTGCATTCAAACAGGAACGGCGGGCAGTATGTGCCGTTGGGAAAGCGGGTTGCTGGAAGAAAGGGTATTTCTGTTACACCACAATTCCTGCTGTAATATCAGAATGTATTATTTTTAGGCTTGGTTTATTTGGTTTGTTGAATAAATGCAGTATTTTATCCATTATTTCAGTCAGTCTCATCTCCAGTTAAAAAATTGTTTAATTTTCAAGTTTGATATGAAAAAGTATAAACTCTTTTTTTTAATTGTACAGAGTTTAACATGTCTGATTTCATGGAGCCGCTCTACTGCTGCACACGCTGAAGGCTGGCATTGAGTCATGAACAAATATGAAAGTGGTGAAAATAATTTGTCTAGACTTTCAACTATGCATTCAATTCTGCAAAAAAAAAAAAATAAATAATGTTATGTGGCACTCACGGCATGATATCTCATCCGTGTAGTCCAGACAGTCGGCGTTGCCATCACATTTGAAACGTTCAGCTATACAGTGTCCACTCGCGCACTGGAAGTAGCCAGGGGGACATGTCCGCAGCTCTGCTCAACAAAAACAAAAACATAAAAGTGACAAAAAGTGTCCATAAGGAGACAATGCCCAGATAGATTTTGTAGCTGTGTGGTTAAGTTTTATTTTACTCCATAAAAGTTCCTGGGATGTGAGACGAAGTGTTCGTGTTCTACACCGGTTTTCTGTCCCGTTCGCAGCGTACAGTACGTTTGTTTGCTTTGCAGCAGACGGCGTATTCTCCTCCTCAATAACCGACCGTTGGTGGTCCAGCTCGTCTGGCCTTCAGACTCACAGTTTTATTGCTTCTTTGTTTAGCGCGGCCCTTCGTTACTCACAAACAGCCAGATCCCGGGCCAAAACAAAGAGTCTCCACTTACCGCAGTCCCTTTCATCCGAGTTGTCCTCGCAGTCGTTGTCATGGTCACAGACCCAACGGTTGGGAACACAGCGTAGGTTGTCACAGCGATACTCGCTCTCGGTGCACGAGCGTGGCGCTGGGAGAAAACAAGGGAACAGAACCATGCCACCACAAAACTTTATTAACCTAAAAAATATACATTTTGCATGTCTGCAAAAATCCGTTTTAAGTTTTTTCATCATCTTCAAACTCAGTCTTATCAAATGAGCTGAATTATTATATTTTAAGTTAAATTGCAGGTCTAAGGAAACCTTAAACCTGCAATCGCAGCATGTTAAGGTTTATCGTCCTTATTTAAAAAGCTGTGTTAGACTTATTAGCTGGGATGCTTAACATTGCCAAGGACAATAGGTACAAGACTCCTTCCTTCCCTCCTTTTTACACACAGAGGACATCCTATTTCTCTAGGTGCTGATAAGACACCTTTCTCACTGCTACACCCTTTCAAACACCTCCCCAGATGTTGAATTAAATATCTGCTAAACTGAACTCTGCCATCAGCATCCTTTCTCACTCAAACAATCCACCCAGCAGGAGCTGTAGAACAGCACATTTTCCAAATACAAATGTTGACATAAGTTTTTATGAGATTATGGAAATTTTATTGCAAAAGTTTCAAATAGTTATGATTTGTTTTCTGTTTCTTCCCACACGTTATAAAACAGCACAGTGTTTTAAAATATATATGTGGGGATTATTGTTTGGTTGATTTATGGATCTGCTTTAAGATCAGTTAAAAACTATAACACTTAGAAAATATGGACTCGATTATCACAGTTTTTAATCACTAAGAGCATCATTACATAGGACTGCAAACGATATGAAATGTAGAAATCAATCTGCAGGTAAAAAAAACCCCCAAAAAAAACAGTGAAATATATTTTTTTGTACTTTGAATCCCTGTGTTTGTTCTTAAAATTAAAAAAAGATAAATGAGATGGTTGAATGTGATGTAGGAAACAAATAAAATAAAATGTAAAAATTCTCCTCATTCTTAAAAATTCTAATAAGAAACAAAGTCTAAATGCTAACCTTTTTTCAGCCATTTTCATGTCTCATACTTATATATTAGTCAAGTTTTGGAAAGTGACGAAATCAAATTCAGTACTTTTCTAGACTTTTATAGACCATGTAGCGACTTTCATCCCCACAAGATCCATCACACGTATCTAGATGCTGTCGCAGGTGTGTGTTTGTCACAGAGTCACTCACTGCAGCTGCGTTCGTCTGAATTATCTCCACAGTCGTCAGCTCCATCACACCTCCATCTCAGCGGGATGCAGCGATGATTGTCGCAGCGGAAATCCCCGGTGGGATGGCAGGTCACTTCCTCTGAAAGGACAGAAGAGGTTGCTGTTTTTCCTGGCCTTTATGGCTCACTGAATAGATATTATTTCTGTGAAAAGCCAGGTATGAAAAATTTAAAAGTATCTTTTTGACATAGGGAGCATGACAGCATATGGAAATAATGGAAATAATGGGAGGCACAAATACTTATGGCAGTGATCTAAGCAAACTATAAATGAATACCTACTGTTGCATATTTGTGCAGTTGCCTCATGGGGGAGCTGCACACTGAGATTTAATGTTCAGGACTGCCCTACGTTTTCTCAAATCCAATGACAAACAAAAATAAAACTTAATCCAATAACCGAATATAAAATACTGAAGAACCAAGAAGAAGAAAAAAAAGAACAGATGCATTTTCATTATATTATTGTTTAATAAATGGTACTGTATTTTGATTAACTCCTTACATGTTTACACCGTTTAAATGAGAAGTTAGGAAGTTAGAGGTATATATATATATATATATATATATATATATATATATATATATATATATATATAATTTTTTTTTAAAGATTTGCCTCTGGGTATTTCAGGCCAAGAACTGCACATTTTCTGAGGAATGTTGTTGTTGTAAGCGTCTTAGCTGACCTTTGACTCCCTCAGGCATAACAAAAGGTTCCTAAACTTACCGTATGAGATGAAACTGAAACTCAGCTGTCAACATGAAACACAATTTACCAGAGAAACAACTCTGGATCTCAAACCACTTTGCTCCAAGCAAGTCCACACTTTACATTCCCATCTTTTGACTGTAGAGTTGGCCAGCGACTGATATCAAGGTGAGCCCAGGTTTTAAAAACGTACCGTATTCAAAACCGCTAAAATTGCACAGTCCTCTCATTCTGTGTTATGTAGATGCAAAGTGCTAGAGAGAATTTGTTCTGTTGCTGCACGTTGTCAGTCAGCTGGCTGAAAGAAGGCTGCTACAACGTTTCACCACTTTTTTTTTATGTTTTGAATTCCTTCAAAGGGGGCTGTTTTCTGCCACATATCATGAACTTTGTAGCTTTGTCAAAGCATAGCGGCACCTGTACTTCTGAGGCAGAACCACACCACGTAAAATGCATAAATGCTACGTGTGCTTTTGAACTAAAAATACAGAAAAAAAAAACTCCTCCAAAAAAGCCAGTGGAAATGAAAAACAACCACACAATTTAAAACGTAACTAAATTTACTGTAGGAAAACTAGTGATTTACTATACTAAGAAAGCACTGACAAATAGACACTTCTAAATTTAAAATGCCATTCATATTCATAAATCATTCAGAGCCAACAGAAGATTTCAGCGATGAACTGGAAGTTGCGCGTTAGAATAACGTCCAGACTTGTACTCTCAGCAGAAGTGTCAGCTGGAAATGAAAGACATCTTATTTTTTAATTAAAACGCAAAGGTCTAAAAGGGAGGAGGGCAGAACGCCACAGACAGATGTGTGAGCTCTATTCATGCCAGTACAGCGTACGTCTGAGGAGGATAAGACTGCCGGAGATGAGAACCACAGAAGGCAGAGGAGTGAAACAGAGCTGGTCTGAGCTGTCTCTACCACACAGTGCCGGAGGAGGCGGGGGGGTCAAAGATAGCGCGGCGTTCACGAGTCCTGCCCTCCTAGACCTCCACCTGGCCCATCCTCTGCATTCTTACTGGAAGATTAGCGCAGATCTCCCCTCCTGTGCAGGCATGGCACTAATGGAGTGAGGGGCTCTGATAATAGATGGGAGGGCCGTATTTGGATCGCAGCAAGTACAAAGAGACATATATGAACCCTGCCCCCACGCAAGGACAGAGCACACATTCACATATATGTTGTCTCACACCAATGGACAGCTCATAAATCTGCGGCGCTTCCAGGGAGAGGTAAATTAAGGGGGAGGAAGAGTGATGAGACGATCTCCATCAGCACCTCCCTGCACCAGTTACACAGGAGGCTGACGGCTTGGCTAATTGCCTTTATTCACTCCTAAAGAATTCTCTAGAGTAATCTTGAGATTGATAAAACAACAACAAATACAAAATAGAAACCAGGGAACTCAAGAAGAGCTCTCGTTGTGGAAGGGGGAGGTTGTTAAAAAAGAGACTCACCGCAGCTCTGCTCGTCGCTGTTGTCTCTGCAGTCG
Source organism: Poecilia formosa (assembly GCF_000485575.1). Taxonomy (NCBI): domain Eukaryota; kingdom Metazoa; phylum Chordata; class Actinopteri; order Cyprinodontiformes; family Poeciliidae; genus Poecilia; species Poecilia formosa. The sequence continues at coordinate 1,861,298 of NW_006799955.1, forward strand.
TTGTGGCCGTTGCAGATGGACCAGAGTGGGACACAGCGATAGTTGGTTTTGCAGGCAAACTCTGTGTGGTTGTCACATCGATACGCTGGACCCACTTAAAAAAAAAACAACAACAACAAGAGAGAGTTAAGATAAAGGCCTAAGAGTTTTGAGTTAAATACATAACAAAGATACATTGATTGTGAAGGCGAAAGAGAAAGAATATGTGGTTTTCAAGCCGCTTTACAAATAGAAATCTGAAAAGTTAGGTGTACATTTTTATCACCACAAGCCAGATAGAGGACAGAAAGAAGCCATTGCACTTGCTAATATTTTGAAAACCTCTTCCTTCCCCTTCACAATGCACCACTTTCCTAATAAAATCCCAATAAAACTCTAACGTGAAACAGAGAAGGACAAAGCAATGGGGTAAATTCTTGTAAGCTACTTACTGCACTCCTCCAGAGGCTCATCTGAATTGTCGCCGCAGTCATCATCAACGTCGCATTTCCAGCTCTGCGGGATGCAGCGACCGTTGCGGCACTTGAACTGTCCTGGGCGACACGTCCTGGTGGCGCAGTGGACAGGGTCCTCGTCGGACTGATCGCCACAGTCGTCCTCGCCGTCGCACTGCCAGGACTCGCTTATGCAACGCTTGTTCGTACACTGCCACTGATGGCTTTCGCACTGGTGTGTAGCTGGGAGGAGCAAAGTCAAACAACAAGCAGTCAGAGAGTCAGGAATATAAACAGGTTCATCCAGCAGCTAAACCACCTACCACACAGCACGGGGTCTTCATCCGAGCCGTCGGGACAGTCCCGGTGGCTGTTGCACAGAAAGTGTGAGCTGGTGCAGTTTCCGTCGTTGCACTGAAACTGGCCGAGGCTGCAGTGGCGAACGGGGCAGGTAGAGGGCTCATCTGAGCCGTCCCTGCAGTCCCGCTGACCGTCGCATTTCCACCAGATAGGGATGCAGCTGTTGACACAGAGGCGGGACAATCCAGTGTGAACCAGAACGTATTGAATAACACAAAACTAACAAGCTCTGTTTTTATTATCTGAAACGTACACAGTTACACGGCAATATGAACAGATCTGTAAGGTTAGTCCAAGCTCTGTGAAGCTATTATCGGTAATAGTTCCCTTTCCTGTAGGGAAAATATGTCATATCGTGTTATCTTGTTGTAAAATTAAGTACGTCCTCGTTAGTGGTGGAAGAGTTACCCTGTGTCAATTCAGCTTAACAGTATATGGTAGTATAGGTCTGACTGGCTTTTAGTCGTCCTTTACTATAAGATCTTTTATTCTCAAACAATTTCTCTCACACAGTGCTACGTCACCTCTGCTCCAAATGAAAGTGTTTTAACTGATCACAGCGTGATGAGTAGAAAAAAATACTTTTTTATATTTTACCAGGTCACCGTTCTCAAAGAGATATCAGAATCAGATCAAATCTGCATCGAGGTAAATGTCTACAAAATAAAACAAATAATACGTTCTCACTGGAAGATCTTTAATAATTAAACTGTTTCTTGTTTGCAGGGGAATTTTATTTACAATAATATTAGGAAAGTAGGGAGGAAAGGGGAGGTTTTGGTGTCAGAAACATCTAAAACAAAAGCTTCTGTTTGCTAGTTTCCCATTCAGTTTGGTAGAGGACCTCTGGTATTTAAAGTGCCACAACGCTCATAAAGAACTGCTGCGCGTTAAAGAAATGGTGACAAACCGTTCATTGTTTGCACATCTGTACTGGGTGCTGGTGCACATGGGCAGGCATCGGGTCACACCTCCTATTTGAACAGCCAGGAAATGGTCGGGGCAGTCACAGGTGTGTTCTCGCCCCCCGTGACGGATTAGGCACAGGTGAGAGCAGCCCCCATTGTTCGCAGCACAGGGATTGTTTACTGTCAAAGCAGGAGCCACGGACAAACAAGGTCAGTTGACCGCAGCTTAGTAAATAAAGACCAGGAAGTGATGAGCGCGATGCTTGTGAAGACTCACCAATTGGCTGGCGGTAAGGATGGCATACGTGAATGTCGAACGGCCTGTGTGTGGTGTTAACCAGGGCTTCTCGGCCAGAACCATCGTACTTGTTGCCTTTCTCCACAGTCCGTGTGTTCCAGTCGGTCCAGTACACAGTGTCCTCAAACACGGTCAGGGCAAAAGGGTGCGGCAAGTTTCCGTCATACACCGTGTGTCTGTGCTGACCGTCCAAGTCGGAGTATCTGGAAAATAAATAGAAATTAAACATCTACTAGAGTTGGTGTGCTGCGGGGGAAAAAATTCACCAACTTCCTGACGAACTTACTCAATGTAGTTGAGATGTGCATCTGACCAGTAGAGTTTGTCGTTGGTGTAGTCGATTGTGATGCCGTTGGGCCACTCTATCTTGGTGGTGATGATTGCTGCTTTGTTGGTTCCATCCATCCCAACACGACCGATGAAGGCTTTGTCTCCCCAGTCTGTCCAGTAGACATATCTGACAGGAATCAGAAGAAAGTGAAACTTAGACCACGTATATGAAAACCCAGTCTCCATCAAAATTTGTGTGACTGGTAAAAAATATAATGGCATCAAACATGACTTAACTATTTTTGAACACTTCTAGCAAAAAAATAAAATTAAAAAAAAGACTATGTGTATTTGTGCTTTGTATGAGGTTTTATCTCCTATTTTGTCCAAATACTACAATTACAAATACTTCCTGCAATAAATATTTCAGCTTAATATAAGAAATGCAAAATCAAATGTTACTGTTCAAAGAACACAACTCCATGAATGAATGAATGAATGAATGAATGAATGAATGAATGAATGAATATTAAATATTAAATGACTGAATTGCTCACCCGTATTTGGGATGCAGAACAATACCCCTGGGGTTTTCAAAGCAATAGGTGTTATTCCCATCAACGCAATGTTCAGCCAGTTTCTTGACAAAGCGACCGTCCAGTTCGGACACCTTGAGGCAATCCAGGAAGCTGTCCACCCAATACAGTTTCCTTCCTATCCAGTCAACCGCCAGGCCCTCTCCATGCAGAACCCCATTGACCACCACCTCCCGGTTGCTGCCGTTAAAAGACATCCTCTCTATCACTCTGCGACTCACATCGATCCAATAGAGGCGTTTATCAACACGGTCAAAGTCTAGAGCGACCACGCTGGTCAGGCCCTGCAAAATAAGAGAATAGGCCTGCCCGTCTGTCGATAGGTTCCTCAGGTAATAGCGGTTGCTGAAGATGAGATAGGGGGAGATGTTGCTGTTCTGACGGCAGCTGCGACCGTCTGGCTCTCTGAGGAATCCCGGAGAGCACTTGCACACGTAGGAGCCGACGGTGTTTTCGCAGATCTGACTGCAAACGCTGGGTGTCTCTGCACACTCGTTGACGTCATCGCATGTTTTGCCGTCGGACATGAGGCGGTAGCCTGGACGGCAGGTGCAGATGAAGCTGGTGGGTGTATCGGTGCAATTGTGGTCGCAGTGGTGAATGGATGGGTCTGTACACTCATTGATACCTGCAGTTAGAGAAAAGGCAAATAATGCCAACTTTGCTGCACTGCCTCCAGTTTCTTGCAGTGTCTTAAAGTTTGCATCGGCACACAACATGCATCTTCAATGTTAAGCGATAAAAGCTACAGTTTCAAATTGTAGATTTATTTTTTAATTCCATACTGTTCAAAATTGCACGTAAGTGTTTCTTCAATTTCTCCATTTCAGCTTTCCAGAATCTTTTCTTTTTTTTTTTTCTAAAATACTTCATAATGCATTAATCAATGTTTTTTAAGTAACGTTATCCTTACTGGGTAGAGTAGTCTTGTGGCTACTCTAATTTGTGATTTTCTACATTTAGCTTGATTATAACAGAATGGCAGGCATTTAACTTAGGCTCTGATTTCTGAAGTATTGCCAGCATCCGTTTACACTCACCACATCCCTTCTCGTCGCTGTTGTCGGAGCAGTCGTCATTCCTATCACACACTTTCCTAAAGGGAATACAATGTCCATTTTCACATCTGAATTCTCCGGGGGGACAGGTGGGCTCAGGTGTATGGCACATATGCTGCAGCTCATCAGACTCGTCCCCGCAGTCATTGTCTCCATCGCAGACAAAGTCGTTAGACACACAGCGGCCATTCTGGCATGTGAACTGGTGTGACTGGCAGGGCTGGTAAGTGCAGCCTTGCTCATCACTGCTGTCTCCACAGTCGTTACGACGGTCACATCTAATTTTGAAAGACGACATCAATTAGCCTCAACTTTCACGCTGTCAGAGTACAAAGTCAACAGTTTTGAGGTTTTAAATCCAACCTGTAGGAGCTGCGTATGCAGAGACCATTGCTGCAGGTGAACTCGTTGATGCCACAGGATCTGCGGGTGCAGTTTTGATGTTCATCTAGGGCATCCGCACAGTCTGCATCTCCATCACACACCCAGTCACGTGGAATACACTTCCGCTGAGGTGGCTGGTTATTGGCACAAGTGAACTCTGTGCTTGAACACGTGCGATTGGCTGGGGGAAACAATAAAATCAGACGTGAGGATTTGCAAGAGCCCGGACAACAATGGTGACATATTTTGGAAATCCAAACATTCCAATCTGTATTTCGAACTGCACGGCCGTGATGGCATTGTTTGAAACGAGCCTCCTGCTGAGGCTCAAGCTCTGCTAAAGTCCCTAGCTTCAGGCATCTTATTTTTGGAGCAGCATACAAGAATCTTGATCCATCCTGAGCCAGAAAGCCAGAGAGAGGAGGCAAGCACAAAGTACCGAGTGAGGCAGGAGAAATCAGGAATGCTAGCTCCTTGGACTGGAGATCTGCTGGAGACTAAGATGCTTGGGACTGGCTGCCAGTGTCTACGCCAACAACACTATGACTGAAGAGTGCCAAAATCCTGAAAAGGAATGGCATGTGGGCAGCAGGAGGCAGCAAAGTCAAATAGTATTGTAAAACAGGGGTCTATGAAAGAAAAAATTAATGAAGATGTAAAAAAAAAAAAAAAACTCAAATAGCTGAATAATGGCAAACAAGTACTGCAACCAGAACCCTGGGCACATTCCTACCCACATTCACCAACTGACAGTCAGTTGGTGACCAGTTAGCACCAACTGAGAACAGTTTGGTAATACTACATATTCATCGCAAACTGGAAAAGATTAACATTTTTCTAATATTCATCGTGATATCGGGAAAATATGTGACCATGCCATTGCTCAGAAAATAAATATTTTATTTTCAGAAAATAAGCAATAGATATTGCTCTTTTTCTGCTAGACACACTGACGACAGTTGGTGTTGACGATTATCATCATAATAGCAATATCAGCGTGTGCCATCCCTCAATCATAACAGTCAGTTGGTGACAGTCAGCACCAACCGGTGGGTAACACCAGATTACATATTCATCACAAATGGGAAAAGACCAATCCAGGAAAATACGCGACCATATCATTACTCAGAAAATAAAGCTGCACACACTGACGACAACACCAACTGTCATTATCGTTGCAATATCAGCTTGTGAAATCTACTGCTGCAGCGACTCCTCGAGTGATTCGAGTACCTCAATTCTTAAAATTCCTTGAGGAAAATGTATCTGCCTCGAAGCTTTGTTAAATTATGTTTTATTCTTTAGCGTATCGATTTCTGGCAGGATCATTATTTGTGTTGGGCAGCACTCTCACTTCCGCCTATGAGTTGTTGCTAAGTGCTAGCAGCATAACGTGAAATTTTCGGGGGTTTTATCGTTTTTGTTGGGGGACCAATAAGCATAGTTAAATTCTTTAAGTTCGCCAGCCTTTCTCGTCCCAGAACTGTGTGGTGACTGTTTGAAAGCGAATGACTGGAAGAGCGCTGCTGATGGACAGGAAGAGAGAGAGTGAAGAGAGAGAGAGAGAGAGAGAGAGAGAGAGAGAGGTCAGAGTCCTTGATTAATCATAACAATAATCGATAGAGTACTTGATTATTAAAATATTCTTTTACAACAGCCCTAGTGAAATCCCTCAGTCGTGACAGTCAACACCAACTGACTGTCAGTTTGGTAAAACTATATTACATATTCATTGCAAAGTGGAAAAGATTAATCAGGAAGAAAAAATAAATTGCAATGATTTCGGTTTATCAACTGAATGGAGGGAGGCTGCATTATTACCTCCCCTCTGCAAGTTTTGATTCCTATAAGTGACAAAAGAAAGAGGAAATGAATACAAATAAGAAATGCGTACCACAGTTGTGTCTCTGATCTTCATCGCTCATGTCACCACAGTCATTGTCTCCATCACAGATCCATGATAAAGCAATGCACCTGCCATCATCACAGCGAAACTGATCTGTATTGCAGGTTCTGACCAGTGTGGCTGCAGAGACAGACTATACATATTAGATATCAGCAAGAAACACAGAGATTTGAGTAAAACATACCAAATCCCACCCAATTTGTATCTACTCTTAGTGCCATCCCCTTTATGATGAGTCTATCCTGTCTGTCTGTAACTTTTTTCCCATTAGTTCTCTTGTAGCTTTTTAACTTTTGAAAGAGGACACAATACAACACTGGCAAAGCTTTCAAAATAGTCATGGCAACTCCACATTCCCATGCATGGTGAGCAATCTAAACAAAAGCCAAAGTGAGGCTCTGTAACCCTGGGTGGATAAAGAGAGGGGGAGGTGCTGTTTGTCTGAGGACATTGAGGGGCGTCACCACAGAGGAATGCAGCCCACAATAGGAGGCCTGGCTGACCACATCATCAACAAAGGAATACACCACTGACTCACACTCTCCGCTACATCACTCACAGGAGTCTCTCACACTGCACAGATTGGCTAACAGACACCTTCACACAATAAGTGAGCAGCTGATAAAAGGTTGGGGTGTGGGGCCATGGGGGAAGTGTGGGGGACTTCGGTACAAAGCTGGTAGGCTCGTTCTGGGTGTGAGAGAGTTGAGGAGCACTCACTGCAGGAGAGGGGTTCATCAGAGCCGTCAGAGCAGTCGGCTCCTCCGTCACAGTACCAGTGGGCGGGGATGCAGCGACCGCTGGAACAACGAAACTCACTCTGGGAGCAAGTGGCTGCAGCTATGCAGAAGATGCAGGCAGGAAACGAGTCAGATGGAGATCATTTCACATTACGATAGCTTTTTGATCACAATATATTCTGGCAAAATACCAAAAACTGTGTTAAAAGCCAATAGACTCAACTTAGTAAAACATAACAGTCTGTTATCTAAATACTATAATTGATGCCATTTCCTGAAAAAAATACAATGGAATTGGAAAAAAAAAGATACTTGAAAATATATAACAATATGCAGTAGCTAATTTCAAAACAAAATTCTCCCATTAGTGCTAATGACTGGAACTTGGGGCAGTTTGGATTTACTGCTCATTTTTTTAATTCACTGATTAAATGCATTTAAATAAATCTAAATTTTACACCAGTAGGACGTAAAATATGTCTGTGCAAATTAGTTTTTGCACAAAAACAA
>NW_006799955.1:1868920-1968576 GCF_000485575.1 Poecilia formosa
CTTCTGGGAGTTAAATTACTAATACAGCAACACCAATAAATACTTCAACTTTTTGTTTAGAGGCATGAATGATTACTTAATAAGTTTGTTATTGAGTCCTTACTTAGCGACTGTGTCCATTTAGAGTTCAATAGCATGGGACAAGTTCGATGATTTTTATGCTTTAATGAGCATCTCAAAGAGAAAACATGCATTAAAGCTGTTGCTCACCACAGTGTGTTGGACTTTCGTCGCTCATATCCCCACAGTCGTTGTCTCCATCACATAGGTATGACCGAGGAATGCAAATGTTCGTGGACTGACACTTTGTTTGCTCTGGCTGGCAGGTTCTCTCAGCTGGAATCATCACACATTCAAACACAGTTAGCACAATAAAATAAACACAGAATATTTATTAGTAAAACCTAGAAATTTAAGTTCACGCCGGATAGCCATTTCTTTTTCATCTTGTCTGACATTATATCAAACCAGACCTTTCCTGTTTTAGGTCAGCTTAGATGATAAGCTATTTCTGTCTGATAAATCTTGGTGATATATTTATCAGCAGGATAAAGCTTGCTGATAATTTGGTAGCACTGGTGCCTTGCAGAAAGAAGCTTTCGGCGTTTAAATCTGGCGTTCTGAGTGGAGTTTGTGTATTCTCCCAATGCAAGAGTGGGTTCTCTCTGGGTACGATGGCTTCCATCCACAGTCCAAAAAACATGACTGCTAAGTTAATTGATTTCTTTAAATTGCCCATTGGGTATGACTGTGTGTCTGGGTGGTTGTGCGTCCCTGTGACGGACTGGCAACCTGTCCAGCTCTCGCCCACTGACAATTTTGGTCATTCTACATTACATGTTTAGGAAATGTTTAGTCTGATTTAAGGTCAAACTGGGAGAAGAAAAAAAAACAGTTTATGAGTCTTTTTTAATAATGTAAGTAAATATCTGGTTTCAACTGTACCTATCACATTATCTTGTTAAAAAGAAACTCACGGCAGTTTTGCTCGTCGGTAGTCCCATTGTCGTAGCAGTTGTTGATGCCGTTGCAAACATAGTCCTTTGCAATGCAGCGGCCGTTGTTGCAGGCAAACTCTGTACTGGGTTCACAGGGTCTGAACAGACAGCCAACTTCATCGCTGTTGTCCCCACAGTCATCGTAATGGTCACAGCGGTAATGGTAGGGAACGCACCGCCCATTGCCGCAAGTGAACACGGTGGGCTCGCAGGTGTGAAAGGCTGCCGATCAGAATCAACAACGGGTCAGATCTTTACTCAAAAGAGAAAAGAGTCCAAAGGAGATTCACTTTCACCAGTAGCTCATTTTACCTGGCAGTGCAATAAAGGAAGAGAGCAGCTGTGGGACTGCATGTAAAAGGTAAGTACATTAAATTATGTTAGTATTGGTCACTGCTATTAATGGGGGATTAGTAGTTCATTCACACAATGCAAGAATACACACCAGCATAGCTGAAGATCGGTTTATCTCCTAAGAAAGCAATTTGTTAAAGGAAAGAAAAGGACTAATTTGTTAGTATTAGTGATGACAAATAACTAAAACTACAGAAAAGACTCTAATAAGATGGTTATGACCCAAAAAAAAAACAAAAAAAACTTTTATTTCAAGATCTTTTCAGAAGAACCTACCACATACTCTTTCCAGCTCGTCGCTGCCATCTCCACAGTCATTGTCATTGTCGCATATCCACTGGGGTCGGATACACCGGCCGTTCATGCAGGTGAACTGGCCTGGCTGGCAGCGAGTCCCGTTGTCAGGAATACAATACTTGCCGTCAGCCAGGTACCATCGACCTTCTGCTGGGCACTGACACTCAGCTCCGTTAGGTCCTGATAAAAGCAAGATCACCAAACATTTACACGGAGGATCCAGGTGAAGGAAAGGTTTATCTGCCACAATTTAAATTGCTACTTTATACCTGGAGTGCAGATGTGGCTGCAGCCTCCGTTGAACTGCTGACAGGGACTGTCGCACCGCTGTTGCTTCCTGCGGGCCAGAACCTGAATGTCCATTGGTCGGGATGGGAGGTTCTGAATCATGACCCTCTGGTCAGAGCCGTCGTGCTTGTTTGCCCGATAGATGCTGCGGGTGTTCCAGTCGGTCCAATAGATGAACTGACCAAACATAGTCATTGCAAACGGGTAGATGGCTGTGCTGACAATGACCTCACGGTTGCCTCCGGATAGAGAGGACCGCTCAATCTTCTGTCTGATGGCAGAGTAAAAGCATGGCAATGGCAGAAGCTTTGAAAGTAAAACACATGCAAATTAAAAATGTCAAAAGTGGATTTTAATGAGGTCTTACAAGCTTGCATCTGCCCAGTAGAGTCTCTCCTCTTCATAGTCCAAAGTCAGACCATTTGGCCACACCAGACTGCTGTTCACAATATCAGTTCTGAAATTTCCTCCCAAGGTGGCTCGCTCAATCTTTGCATGAGTTCCCCAGTCTGTCCAGTACATGTATCTATGCAACAAGAAAGGAGCAACTTAAAAAAAGGTAGAGACTGATATACACATCAGTAGGGTTTGCTATGTAATCCTTACCCCCTGCAGGGATCCAACATGATGGCCCTTGGCCTCGACACATGGGCGATTATTGTTTTTTGGGCACCATCTACAGACATCGAGCTAATGCTCTGGTTGACGTAGTCGCTGTAGTAAATTCTTTTGTTTATCCAGTCATAGGCTATCCCGTCAGGAGCCCCAAGATCTGTCACAACCATAGCACAATTACTTCAATTCCTACCTCATCATAACAATCCTCAAACCGTAGGAGTACTGAACTTACCTGCAGCTACTACAATGGGAGCTGTAGTGGGAGAGGACAGGCTGATATAGCTGATCTTGCTGGCTCCTGCACCTGAGCTCTGAGTGAAGTAAATCCTGTTGTCTGTAAGGTCGAAATCAAGAGCAATGGATGTGCGAGGCACATTGACGACAGGAAATGGCAGAGCATGGTCCTCAGGATCGAGTCTCAGACTGCGGACTGTGCTCTCAGTGGTGTAGATGAGGTAATCCTCCTTTGACATCTCACAGCTCTCTTTATCTGTGGCAAGATCACCAAAAGCACAGCTGCACTTTTTGTTTTGGGCACCCTGACTAGAGCCTGGAAGGGCAAAGCAGAAGTGGCCACAGCCGCCATTGTTTTCCATGCAGGGATTGTAGTTCAGTTCCTGTGCACTGGTGGGCTGTGTACGCTGGTCAAAGATAGTAACATCCCTCAGCATGTTTATGTTGTCTCTAATTACAGCCGGTTGCTCTGTCCTGCCTGGCTCTTTGCTTGCTTGAAAAACCTTTTTGAGGTTTCTGTCCACCCAAATGATGCTGTTCTCAAACACTGTGATTCCATAAGGAGTTGGGTAGCGGCTGCCGTACCTAACGATCTCTGTCTCTCCTCCATGAGGGCCGATGCGGGCGATCATATCCAGAGAGTCATCCACCCAGTAGACATATCCAGTATGCCAGTCCAGAGCAAGGCCTCGTGGGGTGATTATCCCAGAAGACACTAAAATCGTGCGGTTGGTTCCATCCAAGAGCGCACGCTCAATTTTGGGGTGCTGACCATAATCGGCCCAGTACAGGTATCTGTTTCTGGGATCCACAACAAGGTGCCGCGGCATATCCACCTGCGTCTTCAGCAGTACTTTCCGGAAAGTTGTGTTCAAACGAAGAACCTCGACATACGTCTCGGACAGAAAGGCGTTGGTGAAATACAGGTTACCTTGGGAAAGAAGTGGGAAAGTTTCAAGTTTATTATGATAATATTGGTTTAGAAGTCATAATTAATGAAAAGGTGTCGTATGAAAACTGGATAAATAAGGTAAATAAAGGTGTCCTAGTTTGATGGAGCTCTGTCTGTAAGGTTAACTGAATTTGTAGTTGATTTTCAGAAACAAAAAAAATCTGAGTAAGTGTGCCAGGTGTAGGTGAAAATCATAACACAGCAGCTTACCTGCAGCCCAGTCCACAGCAATGCCTCGTATCCCGTTGCGTCCTATTCCAGATGTGACCACACTGTGTAATCCTGAGCCGTCCGGCTTTATACGTCTGACCCCGTTTTGTATCATCACAGTGCTGCTGAAGTCGCACCAGTAAATGAAACCAGAAGCCATGTGCACGTCGACGTGGAGAGCATTGCGACCTGTAAGGGGAGATTTCAAAACTCAGCAATTCAGTTGATGTTTCATAGAAGAAGAACCAAAGCACATTGCACGGGTCACACATTATGTTTATAACATGGTAAAAGTCGCTGACCTCTTCCAGCCACGGGGACCATTGCCTCAGAGTGATCCGAGCCTTCAAGACTGAAGCCTTTTATAGCAGACAGAGTGGAGATGACGACGTAGGACTTGTAAGGGGCACAAGTCCGGTTGTCTGCGTTTAGCTTAAAACCTGTCGCACATGCACAGGTAAAAAAACCTCGTGGTCGAGGAAGACAGAGCTGCTCACATGCCCCCATGTTGTCGGTGCAGCCATTAGATGTACCTGCAGATGCTGAGTTTAGAAATAAAAAAAAGTGTTTTAGCAGGTCAAAGCTTTCCAAAACACAAATCAGAAATCAGCCACAAAAACTATAGTGCATCTCTATTCAACGGAGAAATAAACTGTGACAGAGTTTGTCACTCACTATCTCTAAAATGAACTTTTAGGACTCTAAGTCCCGACAGGTTGTCTCGCATCACAACCCTGTTGGCACCAGTGGACTTGTCTACGCGCTCGATGACCTCAAAGTCACGGTCGCTGAAGAACAGGTAGTTCTGGTAGACGGCCACACCCCAAGGGTGGGAGAGACCCGTCACTATGGTGATGCGGTTGCTCCCATCTGGATCACCGCGCTCGATCTGTGGCAGTTTGATCAAAAACACAAGCAAAATGTTTTCAATGGGTGTTTACATCAAAGTGAAAGTACACAGTACATCTTATAAAATGTTTAGAGAGAAGAAATGGAATAAAAACTGACTTTCCCAGTGCCTGTGACAGCCCAGTACAGCTTGTTCTCTTGGATGTCCACAGTGAGGAACTCAATGTGATCAAGGTTGTTGGTGAAGAGCGTGGCCGGGTTCATGCCATCCATGTCTGCAGCTGCCACCTTGGCAGGGATGCCACTTTCTGTTCCCTGGTCTGTCCAGTAAAGTTTGCTAGATAAAATTAAAAATAAATTTAGAGTTTGTCATTTTAGATTGTTTAAACAAGGAATTTTGTTTTTCCAGTGGATATTGACACTCGCTTCAATCCTCAGACAACATTTTCACAGTGACTTTTCCCTTTTGTTCTGGAGTCGATTTGCAATATTTTCTTACAAAAACATGTTTATCCCTGGGACAGAGAACTCGTTTTCTTCCTGAATGCTGGCAGAGGTGGGCATTTCTTATTAAACTTGCATGTAATTGTTTGATTGGATGATTGTGGCGACTTCAGACGTCAGGAAATTGCAGTCAATTTATCCATTCCCTATCTGATATTTTGGGTGAATTATTTAGATTCATCCATTTGTAATACAAGGAAGCCATGTCATCATCATCTGGGCCTTCATAAAGTGTTTAAATATCTGAAATAATTATGTCATTACTCTGGCATCAACTTTACTCACTAAAAGCAGAAGATATTTAGGTTAACAAAAACCAAGGCTTAAAGAAATTGGTTTAAAAGCGCTAAATTTGCAATCATATCATTTATGCACTGTCAAATACTTTTAATGAGAGGCAACAGATAGCGTCAAAATGATTGGAAATTTCTCTTTCTTTATCCATAGTGTAATGCATGCCAGTTGTGGAGAACTACTCGTGTTTTCCCTTTCTCTTGGTTATTAAACAAAAGATCAATTTGGCTGCTTGGAAGCACTTCTGGTTGTAAAACGCAGTCACAGTGTTGAAATTCTCACCATCACACTTAAGGTAATACTCCTCTAAAACCACAGTTGGAATGCTGCAAACATCATGTGAATGAAGCAGCTGACTGACGACTGCTGTACACACATGCAGAAAACTTAATAAAGCAGCTAATAGCTAGTAAGACTCCCGCTGTTGATCTATAAAGTCCAGGGAGGCAAAATATATATAATTAAATCAGTTCAGTGAAACTGATGTTTATTCTATATTTATGTTTTTGTCTAAGTGTCAAAATAAATTTGAAAATAAATGAATGTTATATATTACATTATTATAGCTGATACATGCTGTATCATTAGTGTGTTAATGCTGTGGTACTGTGACACTGAGTTGTTTTTACTTTATCATATCTGCGTAACTGGATTTGTGATATGTTTAGTTAAAAAAAAAAGGATTCTTGTTAATAAAAACATTTCCCTCCTGTTATTTAACCCACAAAGAGAAAGGAAAGCTCTTGTTTCTTGACCATGAGCTTATGGGGTTTTAGATGGCAGCAAGTCTTGTTAAGATCTCTCCTGAAGCCGACCAGATGGATGCTGTCAGGGCTCAGCAGCAGTGGATTTGAGCGGCGGTGCCAGGACGGTGTTAAATGGGGCTTACCCACGTGCCGGATCCACAGCGATGCCAACAGGACTGCCAGCGCCGGTCGGAGAGCCGTTGTTTGTGATTATAGTTTTCCGGTACTGTATGTCTCCTCTCAACTTTAAAACCTGGCCAAGCCAAAACAAACAAGTAAGCAGACAGATAAACAAATGAATGAACGACCAAATGCGTTAATCTCACCTCGATGGACTGCGTAGCTGGGTTGGTGTAGTACAGATTCTCCGTGATCCAGTCCAGGGCCAGGCCAACAGGAGAGCCGAGAATGGCTGCGGGGGCAAACTCCGTCCTGTTTGTACCGTCTGACTTCACCCTGTGGATCTCACCCTGTTGGACAAAATTAGACATATTAACCTCACCAGTCGCTTAACAATAATGGCTTGTTTGGATCAGGCTTGAACTAGCTCCGCATGTTTTGAGCAAATGAACAAAAAAAAGCTGTGGTTTTTGTCTTTCAGTCTGTCGTGTTGATTGAGATGGACTCACAGGGTGTTCCACCCAGTAGATGGTTTGTTCCTTGTTATCGAAGTCAACATCGTAGCCGTTGTGAAGACCAGCGACTGGAACCATTGCATCATTGCTCTTGTCCTCTGGGTTTAGTGGAATACCGTAGATGATGCTGTCTCTCACAACCACCAGAAAGGGATCCTCAACTAGCAGAAAATAAAAACTAGTGTTAATTTTGTCAACAAAAATGTGTCACCACAACCTTTTTTTCCTGAAGAAAACAAGATAAAACTACATTAAAGCTCTCCCTAAGAGACCAGATTTACAATAAAATGACTGATATTCTTACAATATGATAGAAAAAAGAGAAAAATGTTGGAGGGAGATGCATTCCATTCAAATCTGATATAAAACATGTGGAAAGGCAAGAAAACTTCAACAAAATGTATTGTTTTGGAGAATGAATTGAATCAACTGAAATATTTAGCACCAACGTGGTAGTCACGGAAAAACTGCAAGTATTTATATTCATTGTTCAGGTAAAACTGGTCTAATGTGACGTTGCACCTACACCTTCTCTAAGTCTGCTAAATTTAAAATTTAGATTAAAACTAAAATGACTATAGATGTCAACTAAAACTAAAACAAAGGGATTTTTTTGAAAAACTATTACCAAAAAAATGACTCAAACTTTTTAGCCAGAATTTATATTTATAAAGATGAAAATTTATTGACAAACAAGAACACAATTTAAGTGCAAAAAGAAATAAACAAACAAAAAAAAGAAAACTAAACAGATCCTTTAGTAAAATTAGGCATAGGTGTTCAGTTGCTTCCTACGTAAATATTTGGTGCAAATTAGGGATCTAAAGCTGGAGGACCTTTATCTATAAAGAGGATTGACTGGTGAAAGCCGGTTCCACAATCTGATTTGCTTTGTCATCAGAGATTAGAGTCAAAGAATAGTTGTAGGGCATTTTCATTCTTGGATAATCATTGGCTTCAGGGAGAGATTGCAGTCTGCTTGGTTTGTAGGGGCTGAAACCTGAGATGAGTTAAGCTGCTGACCTAAGGTGGACTCCTTGGACCTTGCATTAAAGGTCCCTTGTCCTCTTGAGACCATGAAAGACATGCTCATATGAGTCTCAATATTTATGACCTGAGCAGCAGGTTACAAGAAAGTCTAAATGGGAGGCTGTTGACAGGTACCTGATTCAATCTATGCTACAGATATGCTGTTTAAAAAAGATTTCTCCTCTTACAAACACTAAGACATCTCTATGTACAGAAAGCATGCAAGAATCAAAGTGGGAGTAAGAGTTTGTTTTTTCTTCTTTCTCATGAAAGTAATCACTGCTGAGATGAATACTTGATGACTATTTCAACTTATCAGCAACATTTGACCACACTTCCTTTTTTATCAATTTAAGTGATGAGTGTTTCCCTCCTGTTGGCAGCCTGCATACCTCTGGCACAGGTGAACTGGTCAGCCGCCAGAGTCCAGCCGGAGGGGCAGGCGCATGAATAGTATCTTGGTCCCACAGCAGAGAGTAGGCAGATATGAGTGCAGGCGCTCCCCAAGCAGTGATTTCTCCCTACAAATTGAAGAGAGTCATCTTAGCTGGCTCTCGCGAGTTATAGGGCATATTAGCTACAGCTGATATGTAGCCACAACAAACATTAATGCAAAGCAGATGCAGTCAAAAGCAGATATTTACATATTCTACTTAAAAAGGCACACACAATCCTTTTCTTGCCCACTGTCTGATATTAAATTTAAGATTAATCTAAATCCTGTTTTACATGAGAAAGGCCTATAAATAGTACTTCAAATATTTATACTTGCTAACAGCCACAATAATTAGAGGAAATAAATCATTAAGACATATTTTTAATTCAAAATATTGCATTCAGGATCACTTTGCCATTAAGCAATTTGGGAAAGCCCAAATCTTACAGCTTCGTAAGATTCGGATTTGATTGATTTGATCAGATAGAAACGGCATCAGTTCAAACAACTTGACTGAAAAGCTAAAGATGGAAACAAAGATTTATAGTTATGCCTGTCCTACACATCAAATTAAACTAAATTACACCTTCAGAAATCACTACAATACATGAAAAAAATCTAAACATATAACTTTTTAAGTATAAACCACAACAGAAAAGGAAAAAAACAAAAAACTATCCAAAACCAAAGCTCATACAACAAAATTTGAAGTTATTTATCCTTTTAACCATCAAATATTTTCTTTTCCATCAATTTTTGACAAGACTCTGATAGGTTAATAAGCACCATATGAGTTATACAGAGGCACACCAACAAGAGATCAGAATCTTAACTGTTGGCATCCACATGTCTAGTTAGGTAGATACAATTTCCAGATACCTGAAGCTGGATATGTGTATCCTAGCAACTTTCAGCCATCTCTAGAACCAGTCCTGTGTCCCAGAGATGAAAATGTTTTCGCCTGAACAGATGAGTTGTACTGACATGGACTGAAAAACCATTGAGCAAGGAAAAAGCCATTACTCTAAACTAAATTGCACTTTGCAAATGCACACGTGAACTTTACATTTTGGACAGAGGTTCTGTTGTGTGATAAAACAAAAATGGAGGTTGTCTCGCTATAATCCGCT
This sequence comes from Poecilia formosa, assembly GCF_000485575.1. Classification (NCBI taxonomy): domain Eukaryota; kingdom Metazoa; phylum Chordata; class Actinopteri; order Cyprinodontiformes; family Poeciliidae; genus Poecilia; species Poecilia formosa. The sequence continues at coordinate 1,878,495 of NW_006799955.1, forward strand.
CTGCTACATTTGGAGGAGAAAGAGCGAAGTCAGCGAGGCTAAGAAGCCGATTCACGTCTGTAAAGTACAATTGTGGCAGCATCATGTTGAGTTGGTGCAATTCTCAAAACAGATGACATGATAAGGAAAGAGCACATCTGGGTTAAGCAGCATGTTGGATACTGTTGTAATACCTGCCGGTTGCCTGGTTGGATGCACTGCCACTAGGCCCATTGGCTGAGGGAGGTTGAACAGCATCACTGTCTGGTTCTCCCCATGCCACTTATGAGCTCGCATCACTCGGTTAATGTATCTGTCGGTCCAATAGACAAAATCCTCAAAAATGGTAATTGCGTGGGGATGCTGCAGTACCTTTTCATAGAGAGCAGCAGAAGAAAAAAAAGGTGTCTTACACATGCTATTCAAAGGTATGCTCAGTGTATTCTGCACATGCTCCCCTTGAGAGAAAGACTACGACCTCATACACTTACCAAGTCGCTGGCAAGGACTTGTTTTCTGTTGTTGCCATTGTAGTCGCAGTAATCAATGAAGTCCAAATAGGCATCAGCAAAGTACAGCAAATTATTTGGATAGTCGATGGTTAAACCATTGGGCCAGTAGAGTTTGCTGCTTATGATGACTGTCCTGAGTTTCCCATCCATGCTTGCCCTCTCAATACGGGGGTTCCTTCCCCAGTCAGTCCAAAACATCAGGTGAGCGCTGCAAAACAGAAACAATCTTTTTACTGCTGACTCTTTCTATGCTGTAAAGCTTCAATATTTTCAGTGCTACGCAAAAATAGCAAATTTTTTCATGTCACAACCATAAACTTCAACAATATTTGGATGGGGGCTTATGTGATGGATCAACACTAACATCACTGTGAAGTAGAAGGAAAAAGATGCACAGCTTTCAAATTTATTTCACAAATAAAATGAAACTCTTTTACAAATGACAAGTAAATGCATATCTATTTATCTCGTTTATTCTGACACATCTGCTATACAGCTCTGGAAAATTAAGAGACCACTGCAAAATTATCAGTTTCTCTGATTTTACTCTTTATAGGTATATGTTTGAGTAAAATGAACATTATTCTTTTATTCTATGAACTACTGACAGCATGTCTCTGAAATCCCAAGCAAAAATTTTGTATTTATTTGCAGAAAACGAGAAATGTGGTCAAATTAACAAAAAAAAAGATGCAGTGCTTTTAGATCTCAAAAAATACAAAGAAAACAAGTTCATATTCATTTAGAAACAATAATCCTAATGTTTCAAGAAGAGTTCGGAAATCAATATTTTGGTGGAATAATCTGAATCAGGAAGAATAGTTTTTATTGAAGCATGTTCACATCTTAAAAAAGGTCCAGTCAAAGCCCAGACCAAAAACAAATTGAAAATCTGTAGCAAGAATTAGGAACTGGTGTTCTCCATCCTATTTCTCTGAACTTAAACTACTTTGTAAAGAAGAATGGGCAAAAATGTAAAAGATTTGAAGACTCCACCTGTGGACAAATTCAAACCCATTTTTGTTAGCCTAAATTTTTCTAAGCCTAATTTTTGATTTCCTTCCACTTCACAAATATGTTGTGTGGGATGTCTGTGTTGGTGGTGTGACAAAATGTGAAAATGTTTAAGAAGGGCAAAATACGTGTTGCTGACCTGTCTCTGGGATCCACCACCAGACCTCGAGGGTTGGTGACATTTTCACTAACTAAGACGGTCCGGTGTGTCCCGTCCAGCTTAGACACCTCAATTGTCTCCAGGACGTAGTCGGTCCAGTATAAATTCCTGCCCACCCAGTCCACTGCAAGGCTCTCTGTCACAGTCACTCCACTGTCAAATATCTGCACACAAGATATAATCTTAAATTAACATATTTCTAAGATAACCGACTGAAAGGGTTTTACTTTTTATTTAACTCTTTAATACTTTTGTAAATATAAAGCTGTTAACGTCAATACAATAAATATTTCTACTGTGGAGACTTTAAAGATGGAAGCAAAAAACAGGAAAAAAAGGAATTGAGGAAGAAGAGAAAGAAAAGGAAGACAAGACAAAGGAAGGACAGACACAAGGAAGGATGGACACAAGGGAGAAAGAAAGGACAAGGAGAAATGGAAAGAATGGAAGGAAGAATAGAAGAAAGTACACAAGGAGAGAGAGATGGAGGTAGAAAAGGGAGGAAGACAGGAAAGATACAACAGTAATGAAGTAATGAAGGATACAAAAAATGAAGAAGAGAAGGAATAATACAGTTAAAGAGAACAGGGAATAAAATCTGAAAATAAAAATATTCTCCAAAATCTTTTTTTTTTTTGTTTTTCCACATTTATCCAGACGTGGAACATAATTTCAAAATCAAAATCCATCGTTTTCCGGACTTTAATGTATGCTTTATTTTTCCCTGCGACTTACCACAGTTCTCTCGCTGCCATTTATGTGAGAACTCCAGATCCGGTCCTGGCTGGTATCGGACCAGTACACACGGTCCGACACAGAGTCAAAATCTATAGCCACGACGTTGCGTCCGTCTCGAATCAGTGACCGGATCACATTCGGTTGAGCGCTTATTTCATCTTGGATAATCTGATTTCGACTGGCCACAAGTAGAAAGGCTTGACGAGAATCTAGGAAAAAAAAAAAACCACAACCGAACCCAGTTACTTGGTATGTTTATTTCTAATAAAAAACACTTATCAGTTTGTGTGCATCTTGTCTTGAGTCCCCGGTAGTGCTTAAAAACAAGGTTGTGTGTGAGTGTGTGTGTGTGTGTTGACAGCAGACACACAAGAAAACTCTTAACTAGACCCTACTCAAATGTCTGTCCTTTGGGAATGCACTTTTGTCCAAATAATGTCCTATTGTATTGCAAAAGCTTTCAGTCAGTTATCTGTGAAGGAAGAGGAGTTCATGTCAGGCACGCTCCCCTTATAAACAGCCCTTTGTTTGTGATTATGTCCTAATTACTGCGGCGATGGCCAGTGACTGACATATATGTTATTTGCCTTATCTTTTGAAATCAGAGCAGCAAAGAAACACAAGAAAGAAGAAAGACAGTGTGTCTGTCTGGAGGCCTAAGGGCCAAGTTCCACTTATTTCCCCCCCTCAGCTGGACGAGTGGAGAAATCAGATACATGTCTGATTGGTGAAAACATGTATCACAGTAGAGCCGATATATTTCCTTTCATAATGAAATTATTCAAGTTATTTAAATCTTAAGGGATGAAGAAATGCTACACTCCAAAGGCTGGAGACATTTCTCCCCTCACCTGAAGCCTTGCAGGTACGTTGGTCTGCTTCAAGAGTGTAACCGTCCAGGCAGTGGCAGCGAAACGAGCCTCTCTCGTTAAAGCAGTGCTGGCTGCACAGCCCTGGGGGATTACACTCGTCTATATCCTCACACGTTTTGGAGTCGTTGCTGAGCTGATAACCAACAGAGCACGTGCACTGGGCCCCAAAAGGCCCCTGTATGCAACCGTGAGTGCAGCCAGCGTTGTTATCAGAACAGCTCTCTTGGTCTAAAAGCAAGAAAGGGACTATTAAGAAGAGACCATCTTAAAAATGAAGACTTTTCAGCACATGCTGCGGTAATGATGGTGGAAAAACATTAACAAAGAAAAAAAAAACTACGGTACATCCTTAGAATTGCTGTCCTGAGCCAAAAGCTAGGTTATAAATGGTGATTGTTGGAAATTTGCGACATAAGCAATGACCAATGTCATTGCATCTGTTAAAAACGAATCATAGCTACTGGCAGCATTTCTACCAATGATTGAGAGTTTCTTCCTACCTGGTAAAGGCTCATCTGAAAGTTGGAAGAGAGGCAAGAGGAGGTGGGGGGGAAATCACAGATAATTTTCAGGTCAGTGCAGGACAAATCAGACATGCTTGATTTAAACACAAGAACACAAACATTAGCAAGTGACTTTGAACACAATTTTTCTGTGATACGAAGCAACTGCTTTTAAAATATTACAACAATTAGAAAAGTGTCAAATTAAACAAAATCAGCTTGAAGTAGGTTGTTATTGTGTTTGTCGTTAAATGGATGAGTATTACTGGAAAAACACAACAATCATGTCTTAATGTACAAGAAACATCTTCAATCAAAGAACTAATGTGTCAAATGAGCATAAAAACATAGAAAGAATATGAATTGCGTGTTATGTCATTCTTCCATAATGAAGCAATTATTCTTGTGATTAAATACTGTATGACATGAGCTCAAGTGATCACATGCTTTAAAATGGCTTCAAATTCTTGCTAAAAGAGAGGATCTGATTAGTTTTAACTGGGCTGGACAGACAAATGGTCGCTTCAGCATATAACGTAAAGAATTAATTAGTTTCACTCTGTAGAAATGAAATACTTCAATGTTTTCTTTAAACAAGACTTTTGTGCCGTTCTCAAACTGAAACAAGAGTTACAAAATGAGATCAACAACAAAAGGTTTACCTTAAACCAAAAAAAAAAAAAAAAGACTAATTGTAAAAGAAATCAATATTGAAAATGAACCCAGAAATCAGCCGGACACAATATTGGTTTATTGGTCAAAACTAAAATACTATTCAGTTAGTGAGTGTGCCATAGCTAAGCACAAACAAGTTGACCACACATCCAGATTTCTACAAAATTAGTAAAACTCCAACAAAATCCATCAGAGGTGAATTTTTTGGAAGTTCTTTAGTTCCAAAAATGTTAAATTTTCACACAACTACTAATGCTATGCACAGCTTATGAAATGTCATGATACATGGAGGGGGGGGAGGGGAATAATTGTTGTGTATAAGATGAAAAAAGCTGAGGATACAACTTACTGCAAAGCGGAGATTCATCAGCGCCGTTGGGACAGTTGGGTGTGTTGTCACACACTGTGGTGAGATTGATACAAACACTGTGACCAGGACACTGCCACTGCCAGCTTGGACACCGGAAAGGCGGCATGGGACAATCTCTTTCATCGCTCATGTCTCTGCAGTCGTTGTCTCCGTCACAAATCCAGCTGCGCAAGACGCAGTTTCCATTGTCACAGCGGAAGAGAGAAGACGGGCAGGTCCGGGGAGGACAGGCGTGGTGTTCATCGCTGCCGTCCTGACAGTCTGGATGTCCATCACATTCCCATGACGATGGGATACAGCTCCCATCTGACTGACACTGAAACTCATTTTCGTGATGGCACATCCCCGGGGGCCTGGTAGCTAAAACGAATCGGGACAACGCCGCAAAGATATGGGTCAAAATTGTTTGACAGTGAAATGTCCAACATGGATGCCAACTTTCGGCTGGACGTCCAGGTCATGGCTTTTAAAATGATTGGTACTGGAGTTCCTGGACAAAAAGTCAACTCTTTTACCTGAGGTTGGCTCACTGGCTGTGTTTGTGTCAACTGCATCACCAGCAAGCAGATTTTTTAAACCATTTACAACATCTTTTTGAGTCAGAGTCAGAGTTTTCCCTTTACAAACTAAGGATTTTTCACCTTTTATAATAACGTTCATATTAAAAGAGATAATGATGTTTATCCCCATTAGTGTCAGCCTGATTAGTCATTTAAGAGTCAAACAAACTGTGGTGGTATATGATAGTACTGTGTGCTACGTAGATGTTGTACTGTACTATTATTGTATTTTTTTATGTACATATTCATCTGTAGTTGTTCTTGCTGTCTGCAAAGTAAATTGTCCCTTAAGGACAATAAAGTTTATTTAATCTAATCAACTCTTAGCTGCTCAGATGTCCTCCAGCAGAAAACACAATGAAAACACTTTTCATTCAATTTGAAGACTTTTAACCAAAAATACCAACTTAATGAAGCAAGAGAGCATCTTTTTGAGTAAGTTTTGAAAGCAAATGATTAACTGGAACTGCACAGAAAAATTAGTTATTGAGCTACATCGAAATAAAGATTAAACATGTTAACGTTTGGCTCCATATTAAAACTTCACAATCACAACACAAAGGAGCATCACTTAATATTCATGAGGTTAGAGGAATATCCCATTACATCCTGATTAGCTTTGACTTGATTAAGCATTGTCCTGTGGGTTCTTCACCAGCCTACCTTTGAATGGCAGGGATCAATATCTGATTAAAAAAAACCAGATCAGGACATTCTTATAAATGTTCTTATAATACTGAGTAATAACTCAGCAAGGAGCAATGACCGCTAGGAGAATCAAAAACACTTACGACAGTTTTGCTCATCAGAGTGATCGCTACAATCGAAGACCCCATCGCAGCGGTAGAAGGAGTTGATGCACTGGTGGCTGCTGGTACACTTGAACTCACTCACAGTGCAGTTGTAGACTGAAAAATCCATAACAGTGCTGATAATTAATATACCGCTTTAATAAAGCTTACAGGGCCTAAAAAGTAGATGCTGAAGTGTACAAAGGGACGGATCTTTAACAATTTATTCTGCAAATGTATTTCTGATTTAATAAATGAATTCAAGGCTTTCATTCATTAGAATAAGCGTTAGGGAGAATGTGCTTTAATGGGTTTATAGATTTGAGTAAATTAAAATTAAACCTGCTTAAATATATAGTTATGCTGAAAATGGGAAATATTATATGCTTTGCATAATTGCAACACAAGATCAGCAATTACTCACTGCATCCCTGCTCATCTGCTCCGTCCACACAGTCCCTGTCTCCATCACAGACGTAGTTGGGGTCTATGCATCGGTGGTCAGGACACTGGAACTGTCCTGGGTGGCACGTACTACCCAGATCTGGATAACATCATTTTAAAATACAAATATTAGCCCTTTCTTTAAATTTGTTTGTGACGTAACACAAGGAAAGAGAGTGTTTGAGGTTTTCAAATATATCCACATTAATTAATTAATTTATCAGAGTCCTACAAAGACATAATCCCATAATCTGAGTTTCCCCAAAACCATTAAATCTACAGTAAAAACTGAAAAATCTCTTTAAAAATCTTTCATTATTTTAGTATGTTGTAAAAATAGATACATTCGGTCATCCTAAACGACACAAAACAAGAAAAGCTTAATCTATTTTAATGTTTGATTGTAATGGGAAAAAAAATAAACACATGTACACATTTGGTTTTATCTTTTTTCCCAAGACAAACAGCTAAGTGTGAATTACTTGATGTAGAAACTTTTATGATGCCAATAATTATATATTTTTCTAAGCTGTATTTCAAGGACCGTTGTAATTTTCTTCTATTTTCTATTGATTTACAGTGAGTGTTTCTACACGTGTAACAGTGGCAATAACTGTGATGGGGGGGGGTTTATAGATACGTACAGCAGTCTGCTTCATCGGACCCGTCTCCGCAGTCGTTATCTGTGTCGCAGCGCCACGTGTGCGGGACGCATCGGTGGTTGGCGCATGTGAACTGATTGGCGGGGCACGTTCCTGGCACCCGTGTGGGGCAGTTGATCTCGTCGCTGTTATCAAAGCAATCATTGTGCCCGTCGCAGCGCCACCCTGCTGGCACGCAGCGCTGACTGGCACAGGTGAAGGCCAAGGGGGAACAAGTAATGTCTAGAAGTCAAAAACAAGCTGGTTTTTTAAATGAACCTTACCAACACAAACCCAGAAAAATGACATGAAAAGATTTAAATAAGTCAGATTACTGTTTATTCCACAATGGAGTTCGTCGGTGTTGTCATGGCAATCGTCAACACCGTCGCATCTGTAGGTGCTTGGGACACATTTGCCGTTGCCACAGGAGAAGGAGTTGGCTCCGCACTGCATTGTTGGGGGCTCGTTGGAGGGGTCCTCGACACACGCCTGCTGGTTTGGCGACAGCTTCATGCCGTACGGGCAGCCGCACACTCTCTGAGAATCCGGAGCTGGGAAGCAGAAGTGGCTGCAGTCTCCGTTAGGATTTGCCTGCCTGTTGCAGAGGTTAGCACCTGCGAAGGAAGAGTCGGGGATAATTACCGGGAATGTGACTGATGAGAGCGAGGTGAAGTCACGCATGAACGAGAAAGTGAGAGGAACAGAAAATGAATCTACTGACCGATCTGAGAGTTGGAGTTGAAAGACTTGACATGCATGATGTGGCTGATTCCTCTCCTAATAACTACCATCTGCCCGCCATCGGTCTTACGCACACGGACAATGCCACCCAGGCGCCAGTCAGTGAAATACGCAAAGCCTGAAAGGAGCAGCAGAGCGTGAAATATGCTACAGTATCTTTCATCGCCTCCTGCAAAAAGCAATTACTTCTTTGACGTGATTATGATAAAAGTTAAAAGAAAAAATATTCAAGCGCATGAGATGTAAACAACTTGCCTTCGAAAATGGTAAGGCCAAAAGGATGGGAGATCTGGGTTATGCGATCCAAGGAAAGCCTGTTTTGTCCATTAAAGTTGCTGTGCTCAATCTTGTCGAAGAAGGCATCTACCCAATACAGACGCATTGAGCTGAGCAGTGATCAAAACAGAGAGGCATAAAGTATTATAAATTATTTTTTTAAAAAAAAGTACCATAGGAGGAGGGATGCTAATTTGAAATGATTTCTAATTATAACAATTAGAGATGCACAGAAAAAAAGTCAGCTGATAACAAGAATCGACTAATGTCACATTTGTCCGTGTCTGTATCTTTGGTTGACCTTCCAGATACGAAAATCCAACCTTTTCTAATCAGTGAAAAACCTATAAAACCCTCTTCAGAGCTGCAGCTCTAACTGCAGAAAGAAAATTTTAACTTAGCAGCTGTCAGTGATTTTTTTTAAAAAAAATATCTAATTTGAACACAAAACTTGGAAAACCTAGAGAAGAATCAGTATTTTGTTTTTCTACAGAAGCATCAGATGTTCATTCAGGCATTGAGTTAAGACAAATCCAGTTTTGCCAGACTTTCGAAAATTTCACAGTTCAGGTAAGGTTCAACAGGAACTACGCATTTAGTTAGGCTAAATGTGCTAGTCAGTAATATGAGATATGAGATGCTAAGAAGAGCTTGTATTGTTGACTCTATTATTACCTTGTTTTATTCAGAAATATTAGAAATACTCTTTCAAACTGCAGAGTTTTGCAACAACAATGTCCTGTCTCGCGTACAGTGTCGATTTAGAAAAAAAGATCCATATGACTCTTATTTGGCCATAATAAATTACCATATAACGTTATATTTAGAAAATGGAGACTTATGAGTATTGTTTGTCTGTCCTGTAGGGGAAAATAAGTTGTGATTATGTGATAATAATGATAAACTCAGATAATGTTTGGAAGCACCAAAAACTAGCAGCATGACTGGGACTGTTACCTTTTCTGTGCATATCTAAAGACAGTATTTTCTTTTATCCAAGTGAAAAAATGTTATAACTGTTTTGTGATGCAGCTGTCCTGGATACTTAGACATAAGACATTTGGCTCACCTCCAGTCAATTGCTAATCCATTTGGCCAGCCCAGGGTAGTGTTTACAATAGACACGGCATGTGACCCGTCACCCCAAGCCCTCATAATCTTTGCAGGACGGTACCAATCAGTCCAAAAAATATACCTGGTAAAAGAGAATTAGTAAAAAGTCTCATTTCAGCATTTAATTAAAAAAAAAATCTGAACACTAATAGTATTATTCATTTAAAATTTGTCTTCACATTTAAGCCAGCTTCTCAGTGTTAACTTCAATACTGGCCTTCATACAGAGCTAATCTCAAAGGCCTAATGGCTTTAAGACTATAGGAAATAATTGCTTGTTCTAGATAATATTTAATTCTATTAGCAGATAAGTAGTATATTATGTTAATGAAGGGGGTGAACCGCTATTGCAGCATGTAATGTAACATAAAATTCAGATTTTGTGCACACTCTTAGGCATTGTGTAACAAATGCAGCTCAATCAGCCGATGTAAGCTGACTAGATAACATTCAAGCTCATAACTACCCAAACGGAAAATGACAGGATCAAGATCTAAATTGAATCTAAACAATTTATTAAAATTCAGGTTTTTTTGCATAGTTCTTTCAGTGAACTAAGCATTGCAACATCATTACAAAGTTATATAACTGTAACAGACATGTCTGCTTCCGGGACCTCATTACCAACATTTCAGAAAACCCTCTGGAGATTGTTTTGCTTTACCCAATCAGAGGATGCACCACGATGGCCCTGGGGTTGTTCAGGTTCTGAATAATGGCCCTCCTGGACTTATCGGCGAGCCTCATGACGGATATACTCCTGTATCGAGGGTCCGTCCAGTAGAGGTTTTTGGAAATCCAGTCGTAAGCCAGATCCTCCACTCCCTCCACTCTGTTGGCTGCTAGTATCTCCCTGCCTGCGCAGATCAAAGCAGTCAGAGGACTGTTTTACTCAGAGATGAAAGAGGAACACATTTAAATAAATAGGCTGTCAGCTTGCATTTTCCTCTCAGGGGTCGGACAGAAGAAACTAGAGCAACTCTTAGAACAACAGATGATCAGAGCAGGGGTGTTTCTGTTCTTGAATCCATGCACATCAACCATAGTTGGCTGTTTCTGCACTTTGGGGGAATGGAAGATGATTCCTTTTTTATCTGTCCTCATCGTGATACTCCCTTAACTTCCAAAAATTTTTCAGTAAATGGCATGGTACAACAATGGCAGCAAAATTACTGTATATGCTGAAAGTTTATACTCCATGCTATTATAAGGTTAGCTTAAGAGAAGCAAAAAAGATTTTCACCTGTTCCATCCACCTTCTGTTTGTAAATAATATCTTTTGCTGTGTCAGAGAAAAAGATAGCATCATCTTCAGCGCTAAAATCCACTCCGACAAAGTAGGAGGGCGATCCGGTGACGGGCAGGATTATGTCCTCCTGGGAGGAGAGGTTAAAGGGGATTCCTCTCACAGCCAGCTGGCTCGAGAAAAGCAGAAACTGCCTCACAGCTGCGAAAAAGACGATAGAAGAATCCATGAGCCAAAACAGATATTTATGCCAAAGAGAGTGAGCTTTGTTAAAAAAAAAGGAAGTTTAAGAAAAAGAATTGCGAGAAATCTTCACTTACCCAAACAGCGTTTGCCATCAGCATGAAGGTCATAACCAATGCGACATTTGCAGCGATAACCAAGGCCTCCATTGTCGCTCCTGTGACTGAGAACGCAAATCTGCTCACATCCACCTCTGCCCAAACTGCAAGGGTTTGGCGCTAGGGAAATGGTAGAAAAATAAAAAATAATAGACAAATGTTTATTTTAAAATATATCCCTTAAATTTGCTGTAAAATTTCCAGTAAAATTTAAATGGCACTTTTAAAAGGTGTGAAAAAACTACAGATGTGATGAGAAATCTGCTATTCAGAGGCCCCCTAGGTCACAAACTAAAAAAACACCAATCCTCTTTCAGTCAGTGAATGCACCATGTACTCACTACTAGGATATGCTGACAACAACACTCTTCAATACGGACGCTGATAATGAGTGAAGAACATTCAAAGTTCTAGCATTGATCAGGTGTTTAAAGAGACAACTTAAGCAGTATTAGAAGTTGTTTAAAAGAAAACCATAATTTCTACAGAGGCATTCAGGCTGCTTTGAGAATCAGACACAATTTTCACTTCTTGCCATTTCATATTTTTGCAGTTTTAGTCAGTTTTAGCGCAACTTTTCAGGCACATAAAGGAGCTGTCTTCCGAAAGGTTGGAAAGGTTTTGTTGAATGTATGAACGAGCAAAACAACCCAGCAGATACTGACTGACAACGAAGCCAGAGGAGGTTCATTAAGGCCTAAAGAAAGGGTGATAACAAAATGGTTTAATGGTTTAATCTTTTACCGAAAGTCGCTCTGTTTGAGCATTCAAGCTCTGCCTGTCATAAAACATGTTGGATTTGAAAATGCTGGTGATCTTTTTGGAAATCTCAGGCTATACTGTTCTACATTCAATAACGAACAGTCATACAGATTGTTATTCACAATTATTAAGGCAAGTATGACTACCCATGCTAGTACAAGATGCCGAAGATAGATTAAAATGTCAAATCTAAATCATTTTGTCCTCTTTTTCAAAATTCTAAAGCTCTGTTTCACAGTGACTTCCTTCAAACAATTACTGACCACTCACAGGAAGCTAGTAAGACACTTTTATATGTCTTATTAGCTTCAAGATATCAGGAAAACACACAGTTTTAATAATACTGAGGCTTAGCATCACTAAAATCTGTATCAGCAGTGGGCATCACAGGTTGAGTCCATGTAACTGGCATCCATCCATCCATCCATCCATCCATCCATCCATCCATCCATCCATCCATCCATCCATCCATCCATCCATCCATCCAGAAGAATCATGATGAAACGACTGAACAACCTCAGCTGACTGCTTTCGATATGGAGGAATAGTTTAAGTGCAAAATCAAGCTCCCCACCCTTTCTCTAAGCCTATATCTGTTACCTTATGGAGGAAGCTTATTCTTTGGTATCCCAGGTCTTGTTCTTTTATTCATTATCTAAATCTACTAACCATAGGTGAGAGTCAGAACATAGATAGATCATTGATAGCTTCCCGTTTTGGATCGGGTCTTTCTTCACACAGCAGACTGGAGTAATGTGCAAATTACTGCAGACGAACCTCTGATTCTTCCGTCCATCTCCCACTCAATCCCACCATCACAGTCCACACATAAAGACTTAAACTCCCACATCCAACAGAACCAAATAACTGCTGCAAAAAGAAAAGATGAGGTTCCCTCAACCGGATAACCTCCTCTCCAAGACTTCAACTTGAAATCCTGTCCATGAACACCACAGACAGGATCGTTGACTTTGTGAATTTTGGACACAACTCTTGCTTTGGGAATTCGAGGTACAGAAAGACGTTGAAAGTCACAGCATCTCTCATAAAATACCTCCAGGCGTGTCAAAAACCACACATATCTTTTCAGGGAATCTCTTTCAAAAACTGCAAGGTCATCATCATCATGTTTAAGATTTCTGCCAGTAACAGGCTTACCTTGTGGTTGCTTTAACTGGTGAATCACTGCTACTCCATGTGGGGTGTGAGACGTGGTGTAAATCACATGTGGGTTGCTGTCGGTAAACTTGTTTGCTTTGATCACGGCCATCCTGGTCCAGTCCGTGAAATAAACATTGTGCTCAAACAAACTGATTCCAAAAGGATGCGGTACCACGGTCCCCCCATGGATTACAGTTTTTCTGTTAGAAGGAAAAATGAAAAAAAGAAGGTAGTAACTAGAAATAAAAGGCACACCTGGATCTCAAATAACTTTTAAAATGTAGTGTTTATCTTCAGGCTTTAAGAATCCAGGGTTAAAGAAGAATAAAAAAAAAATAAACTACCTATGCAGACCGTCATAGGTTGCAGTTTCGATATAATCATAGCGGCTGTCAACCCAGTAGATGCGCTTGGCTTCTATGTCGAGTGTGATACCAGCAGGCCAACCTAGTTTGCTCCCAATAATCCCGTAACGATTAGTACCATCCATGAAGGCCCGCTCAAGACCTGGCTGTCCATTTGCTGCCTCCCAGTCTGAGAAAAACATGTACCTGCAAAATGAAAGAGGTTTATTACGGTCGCAGTTCACTCCCATGCAGAGTCAGATCCTCAAACATCTGCTTGATTTAAGGAGGCACTATCAGAGGCACTTCACTTTTTTAATTAGGCATCCACAGAAGGACAATATGTCTCTAAGTGGGTGGCATTGCACCCACCAAAGAGCTGTGCAATAATTTGAGATAAGCAGTTCCTCTGGAGCCACCTGGCTGTCCCTCTCTCTTGAACTACACACTATAGGATTACAATGAGGGTCATCACTTACATTGCTCCTCGCTAATCTCCCTATGGCAATCTGTTAATCTCAAACAACCCACCCCCGTCATTCCATGCCAATGGAGCACAGCAGAATGTGGGGACTGGGGATGGTGGGATTAATTAAATGATGAAGAAAGGGACATGTGCTCACCCGACAGTGGGGTCCACCGCCAGTCCTCTAGGGTTTCCGAGGTTTTCAGTGATGAGTGTAACCCGGTTACTTCCATCCAGGTCCGCCATGTCGATCCTGTTGACGCTGGCCTCCACCACATACAGTTTATTGTTCACCCAGTCCACCGCCAGGTTCTCAGGGTAGTCAACTGATACATTTAAAACCACCTGCATGTTGGACCCATCCATTTGCACAGAAAACACCTGGACATAAGAGATGCCATTGTAGTTAACCTTATCAGTCTGTTGGTGGCCATTCCCAGTCAGAAAATCACTTAAGTTTAAGCCTAGAACAAATAAACGTACACCATTAGGTTTACATTGGTTTCTAATAAAAGCATAAAATATTAATTATCTAGAATATTCAATAATTGTTTGTGACTTCTGTCTCCACATGCAAAGCAAACATGAGTCAGTTACAATTAATCAAGATACAGACGTTTTAAAAAAATGTGGCTATGGGAGTTTGTGTACTTCCTGTCAGCTACTGAATGGCTAAAACCTGTAAAATCAGAACTTAAAAATTCATATGAAATTTAGCAAGTGTTTATTGTATACTTTTAATTTAGTGTATCAGAAAAACAATACAACATGACTTAATGCTACAGTTTTAATTATTGAGGTCTGCACAGCGGCACGTGATTTTGTCGGCACTATAAATTACTGTTTAATTTTCATTTTTATAATATCAATTATATATTTTTTTTCAACTATTTTAGTTGTAATTTTGACTTGCATTTTCACTCGGATACTGTAAAACATTTTTACTCGAGCTCTTCATCCTGTGAGAATCTCCCAACAGCCCATGCTTAATGATTACTGCAACTTTTGAGTAGAATGCGTGAAACTACTTATTGAATATGGACAAGCGAAACTGGGAGACACATAGCATGTAGATTGCAATATATACTTTTAAGAGAAACCATTTTCAAATCTGATTGCAGATTTGAAAATGACAAAAACCTCACTAGGATTAGCATAAACACTGAGGTGCTCAGCTCCTGAACCGTCTGCTGTACCCACTGCGATGGAATCGCTTGCTCAGGCTGCAAGCCTTGGCACTCTGCAGCTGGCTGAGAGGGAGTGCTTTTAGCAGGCCTGCTTTTTTTTGCAACCAGATCCAGACATCTAAAAAGCAGGATTTTCAACTGACCTGTTTAAAGAGAAACCAAAGATGTGGAAATAGCCTGATAGTTTAACCTTTCTGGTTGCATTCGCATGCCCTGTTTGTGCTCTCACTACTTTTAATTTGACATGCTGCCATTGGCGTGGCAATTATGCAGAAATGCCCAGTGAGAGGTATGTCCCAGCCTTTCAGCCATGACATAGTAGCTTGAACCCAAAAGAAGCCCAGACTTGACCAGAACAAAGCCCTTTTAGCTTGCAAAAGAATGCTTATAAATGGACGGCACCAATGAAAACGAATACAGCATGATTAGTTCGGACAAGATCGAGTTACAAAAATTAGGTCTTGGTATGCGAACATCATATGAGCCTATCAGACAGGTTTCGAGATTAAGGCACTTGGATTCTGTTACATCTCTGTTTCCCTTCATTGTAGGCCAGCCGCCATGGGGCCACTAGCTATTCCATTATTATAGTATCAACATTGCTGATATTTTAAAAGATAACCAAAAGAATTTGGCTACTGGCAATCTAACGCAAGAATTTACAAAGACAAAAATGACTGAGAAGACAGAAAAGCAAAAGCACCTTATTTTGGATGGTGTCTGTCCAGAAGACCCTATGGAGATGATAATGGAAGTCCACCCCAACAGCAATCCCTCTGTTCTGTGAATTAACCAAAGTGCGCAGGTTGTTGCCGTGGATGTCGCCTATTACCAGATCTCTGCCATTAGAGAAAACCAAGGAAGGAACTCCAGCTGGGAAAATGATTCACAGAAAGACAGAAGTTGGAATGAATAAAATAGGATTTTGATCTTTTAATCCAACTCTGGATTGTTTTTTGTTGTTGTTGTTGTTGTTGCTCCCCAACGACAAAAAAAAAAAACTGTATTATGTTTAATATTATGCATTTCTCACTGAAACTGATATTCCTCCCTCAGACTAAAGGAGACATAAAGGTTTTGCTCACCTCCACTCCAGCCCTCTTTTACCAGAGCTAAATTCAGAGAGGTCACTGTTTGTGTAAAAACGCTCTGTGTGTAACAAAGTCAAGAGACTTACTAAAGCAACATTTAACATGCAACAATGCACCAGAAAGCAAAACAGGCCCTCCACACAGAGGAAGCCAAAAAACTAGAGTACAGACCATGCCAAAGCACTTCATTTGGATGGATCGCTAACACACTCCCAAACTGAATGTAGGGTATATAAAACAAGCCGTCAAAGTGCCACTCACTGGATATGTCTGCTCTACAGTATCGATGTTGCTCCAAAATGTAGCCCTCTCTACAGCTGCAGCGATGGGAGCCGATCCGGTCCTCACACAGCTGATCACAGGCGCCCCACATGGAGCAGTCATCAAAGTCTTCAGCATGATGAAATAAAAAAAAAGAAAGATCAGAAACAGGGACTTCCAGACTCAAAAATGTACAAAAAAATTGTTAAATTCTACATAAAATGCTAAGTTTTGATGTAATTTCACTAGATGTTAAATTACACACAAGCGTCTTCTGAGCGACTTTACTCAAAAGAAACAGAATAAAAGGGGCAGAACACAAATTTCACGCTTTGAAATTGTAGAAAAGCATATAACAAGCTTGTGGTTGCAACATAACTAAATATAGAAAATGTTCAAAAGGTAAGAATACTTTTGCAAGCTACTATAATTGTATCTCTTTTGTAGGAAATTTTATTTATCCCTTCAGAAAAAAACATGCGAGGCTATGAGGCGACCTGGAATGTGTAGCTGCTGCTTTGGATTATTAGCTGTAAAAGTAAAGAAGGTAAATACCTATGCAGGAGCGACTGTCATTGCTGTTGACAATATAGCCAGGAGGACAGGCACACGCTCCTCCATCGGGGGACGCGTGGCAGTGATCCTCACAGCTCAAAGAAGCACACTTCCAGATGCCTGAATAGTGGAGAAATCAGAATGTGGATGGGGATTCAGCGCTTCCTCTGAGACCATACCAGAAATTTGAAGAAAAGGACAATAACTGTGAAGATACTAACTGCAGTTGTGTCCAGCAGTGGTGTTAGTTTCATCCTCTCCATCAGGACAGTCAGCCTTCCCGTCGCACAGCTTATCCATAGGGATGCACAGCCCAGACGAAGGACAGGGCCACTCCCCTGGGTAACACTCCCGTGGTACATTATCTAAAAAGAAATCATCTTTTACTTTTTAACACATCAATCAATCAACACCAAAAGTGTTTTTTGGGTCACTTAGCATAAAGATAAGTGCAGTACAAAATGTTTTACAGAAGATTAAAACAGGAAAAAAAAATAGATACATTAGTAATAATAAAACTAAGTACGCACTGCCATGCCAAACAAAACCTATAAATAAATTTAAAAAAAAATTGAAGTGTGAGGATCTGAGGAAAAACAACCATGTGGTTTAGTGGAGACCAAAATAAATCAATAAATAGAAATAAAAACTCTAAAAACATAAGTAAGAAGAATAAAAAATAAACCTTTTAATATACTACAATTGTTAATCCCTAAAACTATAGCTATAAAAATATAAAAACATAATTATATCTAGAGCAACTGCTAAAATAGCTACAAACTAAAATAGAAACAAATTAACTTTTACTTGCTAAGATTACTGATAACTATAAAATAACTATGAAACTGTAATTGAGTTAGGAATCATTTAAAAACTATAATCTTTTCTTCGTACAGAAATAGAATGAAAAGCATCAGTATAATTTATGAATGCAACACTTAGAGCGTTCTAATGCTTTTCAAAGCCATAAAATTGTTATCTAGAATTATATATAACATAAAACAGTTAAGAATTAAGAATTAAGATTTTAATTCTTAGAAATTAAAATCTTAATTCCTAAGACAGATAAAGGAATGTAAAAAACTTAGAATAAATAAAAGCAGAAAGTTTCAGATTTGCTGTATAACAACAGAAAATTATAATTAGCATGTTTTTGTAGCACGTATTGAGAGCACGCTAAATTGTCTCCACAAGAATCCTGACCTAAAGAAAATTGTGACTAAGACATTGTTACTTTAAACTGATGCAGGGGTACTGGAGCAGTGGGGGCAAACGGGGGGCTCCTGCAGCCCTTCCTTTAAAAACACGCAGTCCTCCCAGCCATGTGGAGGGATTCAAAAGCCCCTTTGGGGGGCTGCGCAATCTTGTGCCACAAAGAGGCATTTGAATAACACACTTAAAGGAGCGCAGGCATAGCGTCTTGACAAACCAAACCAACCATGGAGACCAGAGATGAATCAGGTTTCCGCGGCTTCAGTTCCTGCCCATTTTAGAGCTATTTAACCTGCTAAATATCCAGGCCTTCTGGCTCCAAAATCACAAAGTAACTTAATATACCAGGACTGAATTCCTGCCACTGTATACACACCACAGCCCTTTTCATCAGCATTGTCCTCACAGTCGTCCTCTCCGTCACAAAGCCAGACTTGGTGGATGCAGCGGCCGCTGGGACAAGTGAAGTAATTTCCTCTGCAAGCAGGATACGCTGCAGGAAAAAAATACATAAAATAACACACCGATGTGCATTTACGCAGCCTAAAAACGTAGAAAAAGAGAGGAAAGGCTGCACATACTGCAGTTTATCTCATCACTCCGGTCTCCGCAGTCGTCGTCATGATCACAGACGTAGCGTTGAGGAACACACAGCCCGTTATGGCATTGGTGGAACCCTGTGTTGCAGTGCTGTGCTAAGAAAAACAGAACACAAGAAATGATAGGAGTACTTTCCTTGCTGATGCTTTAGTCAAATTGTACTACATGCATTCATTAGTGAAGTGGATTTCTTACTGCAGTTTGCCTCATCAGAGCCATCACGGCAGTCCAGTAAATGGTCACATCTTTGGGTCCGGTTGTAGCAGGCCCCATTGGCACACCTCATCTCTGTACACTGAGGGTAATCTGTAAGATTAAACCATCATCAGGCCAGCATTGTGCACTGAAACGAACCTTACAAATGTGCCCTTTATAGCTCTTAACACGTGAAACGCCTTGTGAATGGGAAGGATAACAGACTAAAAAATCAGAAGCGCCACCATAACAGCACCAGTTGCCACAGCATTCTTTATGCAATTGTGAGATTACCACAGTCACAGTTTTGCTGTGAGACTAGCATGCCGGCACAATAATGGCATAGCAGCAGAACTCCAGCTTGACTAATCCACCAAGGAATCTGCAATCAACCTCTGACAACAAGAAGCATATTGTGGCCCGTTGTGTCAGTCAGCGAGCCTCTTAATCTTAACAAATTGATTAAAATGCCACAGGAGCCCAAGATAAAACGAAGAAGAAGAAGAAAAAAAAACATCTCAAAGACTTACTGCAGTTTCTCTCATCAGATCCATCTAAGCAGTCAGCCAGGTGGTCGCAATGGTATTCTCCCGGGATGCACGCCCCGTTGCTGCAGCTGAACTGGCCGCTGGTGCATGTCCTGCCAGCTGAGACCCAAACATCGACTTTTTTAGCAACGCAACAGGTTAATCACATTCAGTTCACTAAAGTCTTCTTCACTAATGTTCTCTAATGAACCTCTGAGACCTTTTACTCTGTTTTCTCAGCATACTGTGAGCCATTATGGAGATTATTTGTTTGTATTATTTGTTTATTTATTTCACCCATTTATTTATTTATTTAATTTTGGCTGGAATGGCTCTCCATAATAGCAGGCTTTTAAAGCCAACTTGTTTCACTTTGATTTTGTTGACTAAACAACATATCATTTTCGTTCCACTGCAAAAGTTTTGTACTACTTCGTGTTGATCTATCACATAAAATCTTAATAAAACAAATTAACGTATGTGTGATTTGAACTTATACCTAATGGTTAACGGTACTCACGGCAGTGTCTCTCATCTGAGCTATCCTCACAGTCTTCCTCATTGTCACACACCCATACGTCTGGGATGCACTCGCCATCACTCAGACAGTGGAAATGACTGTCATCGCATGTTACCTGAGCTGTCAGGATACACACAGATGTATCGTTACTTACCACACCTGAGTGAGGCACATGTACAGTTAAAGCATTCTTAAGCAATGAAATAGCTAAATATTTTAATCCTGCTTATATATATTATGGTGATACACTTCAACTTACGGCAGTCGTGTTCATCAGTGTCATCGATGCAATCTGATGTCCCATCACAGTGCCACTCCTCAGGTATACATCGACCTGTCCCACACCGAAACTGCCCTAATTCACATCCTGTGCACAATTACAAATTTTTCACAATTCAATTCCTTCCGGTTTTTTTTTTCCCCGACAGTAATTAAATTTGCTTACTTCAAGCAACAAACTCCTTAAAATGAGATTATTTAAAGAACTTAAGGGCAAACAGGGGAGGATGGGAAGCTTTCCTCTGATGAAACATGCTGTTAACAGCATTGACAAGCCTCAGAGACAAGCGTGCCAGCCACCCCCCAGACATTTCTACAACCCACACTTCACTCTTCTTTAGCCTTCTTTTGATGTTTCCAGAGAGTGGCATCTGTTGAGATAAGGTACCACCGCTCTACCTTCCCTGATGTTTTCCAGCAGAGACTGATTCAGGCAGCACAGTTCAGAGGGAGAGCACTCCATCAAGCCCAATCAAAGAGGAATGTGCAATTCTGACGGTCTCTTTGACAGCCTGATTTATGGTGCGTGCTGCCCCTGTCCGCTCTGGGATGTAATTGGAATAAATAGTGGTACTGGGTGGTACAAGAGCAATTTCAACACGCATTCTCCGCAGGAAGAATACAGTCGTGTTGGCTTGGGGTCCATTGTCTGTCAGCCGCCTGCCTCTACTAATTATTTTTTTTTTTCTAAATCTCTTTTTGTTGAGATTCATTATTAAATTTTCAAAATACTGGGATTACTTCCTTTTTACTGAATGAGTGTTTTTCTATGCATAAAGGTGCACTTACCTGAATAATGCCAGAAATAAGAATACAAAATCCCAAAACATTTTTTATGACATAAGTTGTGCAAGGGAACCAAGATGCATATTTAGAGTGCATCCAGAAAATATCAATAGCGCTTCACTTTTTTCACATTTTGATATATTACTACCTAATTCCAAGTTGCATTAAATTAATCTCTTCCCTGAAATCTCTAAACACAAATTCCCCATTATAAAAGCGTGGGAAAAGTTTTTTTTTTTTTCTTTGTAAATTTACTAAATATGCAAGACCAAATATTCACAGCCTTTGCTATGAAGCTCAAAATTGAGGGGTTTCCTCTGATCATCCTTGAGATGTTGCTACAACTTAAATGGAGTTCACCTGTGGTAAAATATGTTGATTGGACTTGACTTGCCACACACCTGTCTCTATAAAGCCTCACCACAAGTCAGAGGTCAAACACCAAGAATGAAATCAAAGGAATTGTCTGTAGACCTCAGAGACTGGATTGCCTTGAAAAAAATCTTCCGTGGTCTCCATCATTATTAAAAAGAAGAAGCTTGGAACCAGCGGGACTCTTCCTAGAGCTGGCCGGCCATCTAAACTCAGCGGTCAAGGCAGAAAAGCCTTAGTCAGGAAGGAGACCAAGAACCAGAAGGTCATTCTGTCATAGATCAAGTGTTTCTCTGTGGAGAAAGAGAAGAACCTTCCAGAAGGACAATCATCTCTGCAGCATCTCACCAGTCAGGTCTGGATGCTCATCCTTATAGTAAATCACGGTGGTAGCAGCATCATGGTATAAGGATGTTTTCCAGCAGCAGGAACTGGCAAACTAGTCAGTTCTGGATACAATCCTGCTCCAGAGTGCTGCTGATGTCAGACTGGGGCGACGGCTCACTTTTCAGCAGAGCAATGTAAAAGGAGTGGCTTCAAAATCACTCTGTGAATGTCATGGAGTGGCAAACTCCAGACTTGAATGTGATTGAACATCTCTAAAGAGGTCTGAAAATGACTGCACAGACATCTCCCACCCGCAGTTTGCTCAATATTATAGTAAAACATACATTTGAATGAAAATGAGAATAAAACATTTTGATCTAAATAAAAAAAAATATACAGGAAAAGAGAAAACAATAAAAAAAACAAAACAAGTCAGTAAAAATCAATGTTTGCAGCAGTCAAGAAGTGTGTGGACGCTGAACATGCAGACCCAGGTTGACAACTTCCACCATTTCTGCCAAAGGGAAAGCAATCTGCAGAAGGGATTAAATGCAGACAGTGTTCCCTGACACCATTACCTCTGGGAAAGGTGGCAGATCCTGCACACTGAAGCTGAAACTTTAAAAGGCACTATCTAATGTAAGGGCTTTTCATGCACCGACCAGGATTTATTTCTGGTCCACACTGACTCTTTGACATCTGATCCACAGATTCTGATTTTGAATATTTCCAGTTTTCTTTTTCGAAGTAGTTTCACATGTAAAAAAAAAAAGCATATATTAGAACTAAAGAATTACAAGATTATTCCAATGCATGTATTAAAGGGTTTGTTTGCTACCTTTATCTCATATTCCAATTTCTAGATGAGATTGCATTTTTTTTAATTATCAGATGTCTGCCTTTAACCTGAAACAGTTTCACATTTACTATGTCAATAAATATCAGTGGAACCAACAACGAGGGTGATTTTTAGTCTCAAAATGGCTGTTAATCATTTCAACATAAGTACTTGAATAAATTAATGTTTTGCTGTTCCTTAATTAACAACTTAAAGTCACAGCAGGAGATTTCTGTGCTCCATCAGTAAGTCAAGAAAAGCAGCTCATACTATTGACCAACAAAGAAATGCATTAGAATGAGGCACCCAAACTTTCTTAAACCCTGGCCTGGTGAGGAAATTACAATTGGGCACAAAATGGGCCAGATGAGATTCAAAATGATAACTAGAAATGCCATCGAGCAAAAAAAAAACAAAAAAAAAAACATTTTTTGTAGCAGATATTTAAGTTCAAACAATCGTTGCTTAGGTTAGTTAAAACCAAAGCGAAGAAAGCCTTTCGAGGCACGCATGCAGGAACTAAAAGATGTTTTTAAGCTTTCATCAATGTCGTCTTGTTTAGGCACAGCTGTCGCCTTGGGCTGAATGTGTGCGGTGAAAAGTTACGAGGACGGCTGCTGGCAGCGTGAGACGCAGGACCCGTCCACGCTGTCAGAGCAAAGTGCTGCTGCCTGTTTCATATGGAAATCAATGCAGCAGAATGCCGTCAATTGCCAAACAAGTGACTTTGGCTCTGACTAGTACACTCAAAAGCAGCTAAAAAACCTAGGAGCTTGGAAGCAAAAGGGAGGAATAAATAGAAGAACAGAGCCAAAGCCGGGTTCAGAGGGAGGAATGCTCAACGGTTTGGTGCACGCTTTAACAGAAGAATGAGTGGAGGGGGGAAAAAACATGAATGTAATGTCAGAACGCAATACTACGGATACTGTGCAACTTAATTTTCTCTCAGGACAGTGAGTCACAGCTTACCAGAAGCAAATTAGAAGCTGAGCTAACATGGACGGGGAGTGGGTGTGTGGGGATATTGGTGAGGTTACAAAAGGATTTACTCACAAATTGAGCAAATTGAGCCAAACGTATTTCAGTTTCGAGTGAAACGTTACTGTTGCACAAGGATTTGGGCCTCCGCACCGGAAAGAAGCTGCCATGTGCAGGGTTTTATTTATGAATGTGCCGGCCTAGAAAAAGCTCAGAGGCAAACAAAAACATTTAGTAGTAGAAGACGAGCGGTTGACCTGCTGCTTTCTAACACACGAGTGCAAAACACTGACCAAGACGTTGCTTAGTTTTAAGTTTTTCCACATGAGTGCATAAAAATGCACTTACTGTGTACTTTGGTGGGGTTATTAAGATCCTCCTAGCAAATGATTACCAGAGAAAACAAGTTCATTTACTAACTAAACATGCTAAGATCAGCAAAAACCATCAGAGGATGATTACTGGTACTGGTTAGCCTTAATGGCTAATGTGACACTCGGCAGTGTCACATTAGCCATTAAGGCCAATGTAAGCATTGAGTAGCTGCATCAATCTGAGAGCCTGTTAAGCAGGCAGCAGAAAGTACAAGGAAGGAATAACTATCAAATTAAAGGATTTCTGTAGAGGATAATAGAGAATATTGTAGAAAGTGCCTTGCCTGTACAGTTAAATAGCATAAAGCAGAAATCGTTTATTAAACCTGACTTATACCCAAAGCTGAAACCAGATATTTATGTACATTTACTTAAAAAAAAAGACAAATACCCATTAGACTAAACATTTTCTCCTTAAGGTGAATAAGAATTGCCACAACTATTTATATTATGTTAAATCCCACATTAACAAAGGAATGTTTTTTACTGATTTTATTGCTTGTGTTCAATTTTTATTGGGATAATATATAAGTACTATCAATATTTGACCAGTTTGACAGAATCTACTTATACTTGTTGATGATACCAGATGTATATTTTTAGGGGCTGAGACACTAAAGCTCACTGAAAATGGTGGGGGTATTGAAAAAAAAAAAGAAAATAATAAAAAATGTTATTCTTTACAGCATCAAGAGCATAATTTTAGTTCATTTGTCTTAGTTAATTCACAACATTTGAGTGTATTGGAACCCCACCTGTAGGGATGCCAACAGCTAACGCCCCTTGCTTTCTTCAGTGACCAAATGGGGAAAAACATAAACCATTCAAGATATTTAGAGATATAAGCGGGGACTTTTACATAAATGCAAGACTTCTAGATGTCTGATGGTGCCATGATCACATGCTAAAACAATTATAGCAAAATAGGAACAACATGGGATTGTTGAGCCATAATATAATTCGAAAAAAAGTACAAATAAACTAAAATAAGGATATATATATANTATATATATATATATATATATATATATATAGTCAATTGAATCCAATTACATCGACCAATTTAAAGTCAGCTACATTTCAATTTGATCTTAGACATAAAAAAAAAATCCAGCCAAGTTATGTTTATAATCAAGTTCATAAAAAGTTTACATCAAAGGAAACCCTCTGAAAGTCCACGTAGCAACAGAAAACAGCTGACTGCATCCAGTTACTAAGTTTGCAGTAACTCCTGGTGCTGAGCAAGCATATGGTGGCAGTGAAAAAGGAAAACCGCTTTCCATGGAAGTCGAAGTCATGTAGTTTCAAGGACTTACAAATGTTAGAGATGTAAGTCCACTTTCGAAGTGTTAACACAGTAAAAAGAAATTTGTTTTATCAAATAGAAATAATTGATTATTTTTTGAAAAACATAGTCTGAATTAATGTCAGGCAGCAAGAGAGAAAAGGGTTGAGTCTCTTTCAGAAAGCATGTGAATATGTAGTTACAATTTTGTTTACTGCAACTGTAATTAAACGCTATATTCAGAATTCAGGTCCAAGACGAATATGAGGTAAAGCACCAGTGTTAAATAGGCTACAATTTAGGACACGCTCTAGTTCATCATTTGGGATAAATATCTAGTTAATGATCAATGTAAGTCTGCTGACTAAGCCAGATGATATTCAGTTATTTTTACTTCAGTCATCACTTTGTAAGCTTCAGCTGTCATCAGCAAAATTTCATTTATAGTTCTGTAACTGCCCACTTTCAAAGGAAATGCCAAGGGAAGTACAAGCCAACACAGATTTCCCTTTACATCTGACATATTTTCTTTGAGGAAATAGATTAGCTTTTTTTATTATTATTATTATTATTATTATTATTATTATTAAAACAAGCGACACAAGTGACCCTTCTCAACTCTGAGCAGTTCCCTGGGTAGAAATGATTCCAGTTTGCAGCAGCTGCAGTGTAATTAGTTGCTTGATTCACACTAAGGAGCTTACATACTAAGAGTTGAGCAAAAAGAAAGCAGATTACAATCTGAGAAGCAGGATCTAGCTGTGCTGCAAACAACATGCACAAGTGTGAGGCTGTCACATTCACAGAGTTGCTTCTAAGCATTTTCTCGCTTTCATATGTGAGAAAAAGCAGAGATTATTTCATGCAGTTTAGGGTGGGCAGTGAAAATCTGCCCCACTGAATGAGATTTGTACCAGCAGTCTCTCAGTCCTCACAGATTGTCTGTAAGTCACATGCTCGTTTCTGCTACCTAGCAACAGTAAAGCTCAGGCAAAAGTTCTCCAATCTGCCTGAGAGAGGCTTTGTGCTCAACCTTTAAACTACAACTAGGAGGTAAAAACTGGCAGCTCTAAATGTCTCTAAAGTGGTTCCATTAAAAACACAAAAAATAAATAAATCTACAATGAAATATATATGTATATAATCCTGCTATAGATATTTTTTTATATGTAGCAGGATTATCTTATATATATATATATATATATATATATACATATGCATATATATTTATGTGGCAGCTAAAATGTTGAACCCAATATGTGTGTGTGTGTGTATTTAGTTGATTAGCTTGAATTCCTCTGCTTTGTACTGATGAGCAACAAGTGCACAGGCTGAGTCACATGTAACTCTCCAGGTCCTCATTCAACTTTCTCACACAGAAACTGGAAGTAGCAGGAATAACAGAGTTAGAAAACTTACCGTCAGCATGGCACCATCTAACAGAGCATAAAAAGAAGAAAAAGAGTTGAAGCGGCGGTGCTCTCCACATTGTGGCTGGCCCGTCCAGCTCCGCGCTGCAGATGGAGGAGCTGTAAGGACTGAGGCTGGGATGCTGTAGCTTTCCTCTGTCCCTCTCGGCCGGCTAGTTGATGAAAGGGGGCGTGCACAAAGGCCAGGACCGCCGTCCCCCTCCTCCTCCTCTTCCTCCCAGCTCCCAGCCCAGCCCTCGGCACGTTGGATAAATCCCTTGTGGGCCCTGGAAGCTGCATAATGCCATGCAGGTCCGAGCTTTCCTGAGAGCCAGTGATTTTACACTCTCAGCGGGTCGTCGTTGTTATAATTTTGCCCCACGCTTGGGAACTAACAGAGGGTCTGTATATTCATGCTTGGGAAAACAGACTAGGAGAGCTGGAATTAACACATAAATGAAACTGGGGATAAACAAAACAAACCACAATTAACTTTCTGAATGTTTATTATTATTATTATTATTATTATTATTATTATTATTATTGTTATTATTATTATTTAATTAAATCGCTTTCTACTCTCACAATTAAAAACGAAAATAAATAAATCCTTGTAGTATAACTTCAAATCAATACGTCTAAACCCAAGAGGAAGAATTTCTAAGGTTCATTGTAAGAAGCTCAACGTCGCCATCGTGCGGACAAAATGGCAAAGCCAACAAATCATCCGCGCTACAGACGGATGCTTTATGTTTTAAAATTGAAATCTGCCACTGGCAGATTTCAATCAAAAAATAATTTATCTCGGCCAATACGTACATTTTTTTTTTCTGGTGGAAAACGAGAAAAGCATCTCCTAAAAGATAATAAAAAGACTAAACATGCATCATTTTTTAAGAAAAAAAAAATCAACTCTAAAATTTTGACATTTTCTTCAAGAAACAGACAATTTTACAGTAATCGGTAAAATGATGAGCATATTTACATTTAAATAATTTTAAAGACATCGAAATGTAGCTTATAAGAATACACGTGGACAGTTTACACTGAACAAAGAAACAAAATTAACTAAAATATTTTATCTGATGGGTACGATAACGGAAGTCCAGATAAACAAGTTATGCACAAGATGAGAGGTAAGAAAGGGATAGAACCTGGGAAATACTGTTACAGCTAAATGACGAAAGGACGGAAGAAATTAAGAAAGAAAGAATAAACTATTTGGACCATTTTATTTTCACGGGATAATACCGCCATCTGCTGACAGCTTTGGTTCTATAGTCTTCGACTTATGACTTTTCATGTGCAGTTCCTCGTATTTTTTATTGTCCACTTGAAGATATTACACAAACATAAACACCTTCATAAATAATTAAGAGTGACTGAACACATTTTCACCAACGATATTTTAAGGTAAAATATGTACAACTTTAAATTGAAAATTATCATCGCAAATTTATTACGAGGGAACAGAATAATAAAAAAAAAAAAATCCAGTGTATCCTAAGGGGGTGCGGCTTAAAGATACCATGAACACTGATTTAATTCCTGCTAAAAAAAAAAAATGTACATTTTGTAGGATTGATATTTTGTGACGTGATGTGTTAGATTCTCCCCTACATACTCGGGTACGATAGGTGGCGGTATTTACCTTAAACTAGTTTGTAATCTACCGTTAAAACAAAATAGAGCGGTTGCTATTAGCAACCGAACACTTGGTAATCTAACTGTAGTCCAGTTGGGGGAAAATCTAGCATAAAATTAGACATTTTCCGGGGCATATCATGACGAGTCCACATAGAGATTCTAAGGACGTCTCTGAGAAGGACGAAATCAATATGGAGGTACGTAAAAAAGGTCAATTCAAACCAATATTAGCGGACAGTAGTTTGATCAGCAGTGAGCGACAACTAGCAACAGTTGTCAAAGCAGTTCCTCAGTTAAACATACCTCGGAATATTTCTTTTGTTGCTTGTTTATGAAATATGTAATTATTAAATGTTGGATTAAGATATTATCTTCCAAACTGAACGTGTTTTAAACGTCATGTGTGGGGATGTTGAAGTGTAAAACCTGCAACAACAAAAAAAAGAAAAGAAAAAAGAGCTGTTGGGAAAACACCATACAAGGAAAATTGATGTTTCAGTTTGAACATCTAATACAAGTATTTTCTGTATTAGAACAATATGTGACTTAAAAACACAAAAATAACACCAAAAGAAAACAAATGAACATCAATAAAATCAATATTTTTCCTCAGTTCCCCTTGTTTTTAATATCAGCAACACCTAATAAAATAAGTTCCTGTTTTGGCCTAGTTCATTTTATTGCCACAGTTCTTTAAATGTAAAATATTTAGACTTAAAACAATAACCAAAAGAGAAAATTGTAATGTGCAGTTTTACTAAAGACTGCAAGTTTCAGTGCTTTTGGGGGAAAATAATAATAATAATAATAATAATAATAATAATAATAAATAAAAGCAGAAAAACCTGTCTTTAGATGAATCACCATGAATGTGGATACTGTTGACATGTTTTTAACCCACGATTGTTTTTCTTTCTTTTTTTTCCCCCCAGCATGTAGACGGTATTCAGCCATCAAATTCAAATCCACAAAATTCTGATTTCAAAGACAGCAGGGATATACTGTGGTCCAGGATAGATGAGCAGTCGACCTTGATCTACACACTGAAAAGAAGAGCCGATGAAACCCTTGTGCGATATCAAGCTCTTCAGCAAGTTAACTCTGACCTTGAGGACCAACTAGCCCTCTGCCAGAAAGAACTAGAGGATGAAAGAAAGAGAGCAGATATGTTAAAAAGTAGATTCACAGATCTGGCGGCCAACAATCAGGGAATCATTCATTTCATGGAGGAGCACAAAAACCAGAACATGGAGCTAAAGGAGGAAGTCAAGCGGCTGCAGTTGGAAAATGATTCACTCTTCTCACAGAAACTACATGATAAAGAAATGCTGGTTAAAAAACTGCTGCAAGAAAATAAGTTGCTCAGAGATAAATGTACCGCTAATGAACAGAAATTCAGGTAATTTTTTTAAACTTGTTTCTCATTAAATTAGTCAGATTCAAAAGATATATCAATGATTTACATCCCCAGCCTCCTTAAACATTAGGGATGTCATAGCAAAGGCAAAATATGTGGATTTTTGAATACAGGGAACCTTTGATTTTGACTCATCATCAATTTTATGCTTTATGTTTTTATTTGACCTGCTGTTCTTTATTGAGGTCCCTAATCATATCATCTCATATCTAAAGTGAGAAAATCGCTGAAAGTGAGTCAAACCTCAGAGAACAAGCAGTCCAGCATCGAGTCAAAGAGTTATCACTACTGGATCAGTTGCTTGATGCTCAAAATCAACAGAGAAATGCTGAGGAAAGTTGTGAAGGTAGATAACTCTGTTCATTTTTAAGTTACAAGTAATGCAGCCGCACATGTATAAAGTTTGTTCTTCCAAACTTTCAGATTTGAAGCTAAAACTTTCAGAAGCTCAAGAAGAACACGCGTTGAAGGAGACGAGCTTAAAAGAAACCATAGCGCATCTGACCTGTGAAAGAAAGAAATTATTGGACATTTCTATGGAAAGAGGCAAATCAATCCAGGTAAATTAAAATTATTTGTTATTAATAAAACACTAATACTTGCCAAAAAAAAAAAAAAATTGTAAAGTGTTGATTTTCCATACAAACTCATCTTCCACACAGGAAAAACAGGAAAAAATCCAGGAGCTGGAAACAAAATGGAAAAATGAGGAAAAAGCCAAAATTGAAGCACAGAAAAGGTAAAATACAATTACCATGAGTTAATGCCATGTTTATACTATACAGTGCCCTGCAAAAGTATCTATGTTAGCATTTCTCACAATAAAGTCACAAATTTCAATTAATTTTATTGAAATGTTATGTATTTACACCACTATAATTCCTAAATATAACCAAGTGCACACAACTGGTTGTAGAGGGAACATAATGAGTAAACAGAGTCAAACTGTATTTAATTTATTGAAAATGGAAGAAACACAAACACTACCCCACTGAGATGTGATTGTCTGCCTAAGCTGATTAATGCTCTCCTTATGGAAAAGCGCCTCGAGATATGATGGCATATTTCGAGGCGCTGCAGGGGCCCACAGTTTAGGGGGCGGAGGGGAACCCCACTTTTGCATTTTTATAGAGTTTTCCAATACGTCCTCTCAATATGAGTAGAGAGGACACCAGGTTTAAACATGGTGTCCTGTTTAAACCAGAAATGCTATGTAATCATCTTTGAGGCCTCATATCATTATGGTTCCATCTCTGTTGTCTGACGTGTGTTTATTAATGCAATCTTAACTTTTCCTCAGATTTGCATTGGACGCAAAAGCAGTGGATATAGACACACGAGTGAAGTACCTCCAGAATGCTCTGGACAAATCCATGTCAGAGCTGCAGAAGCTGAACGAGGTTTGTTTTACCACAAATCTTTCATTTAAGGCCATCAAAGCGCTGAACGTGTGGTATTTCTACAGGATTTTGATGCCTTCAAGGAGCACAGCAACAACCTGCTGACTCAGGAGAAGAATTTAAATCAAAAACTTCGCCATGTTATAGGTTGAAACTTTGCACTATGTATGTAGCAGAGTGGTTTTTCTTACTAATTCCTAATAAAATATCTTTCACAAAGAATGTTTAGACGTAATAAAGGCTTTCTCATATTTTTTTGTACCAATATATATTTTTATATATAAGAATGGAATGGAAATAGAACACCCACTTAGAATGATTCATTGTTTCTGGAGAAGAAACTTTACAAATATTCACAGCCTCAAAGGAAAAACACATTTATGAATGTTCCTCTGCCAGAGGAGCATTAAATGTGTGGTATCATGTAGAATCAACGTGTTTTGAGCTTTATAGCATGTTATGATGTGATTGGGTGAACATTTTTGGGATATTGTGTCCGGAAATGCAGGAGCTTCTTAAAGAGACAAAAGCGCAATTTTGTCAAATTGCGAAGTAAAATGTCTTTTAAGATCATGTTTGATTTACACAGCACAACTGAGGGCAACATAGTTACTTTATTGTGCTATAAAATGGCACTATGTTCCTGGAAAATACATAGTGCTATTCCCTTATGAAAAAATTCAAGAGCTGGAACTGTAGGAAAACAAGGCTGAATGAGAACCCAAGTTTATGTTACCACCACAAAAATGTCAATGGTAAGAGAGATAAGAAAAAAAAAATACTCCAAAGCTCAACGATAACATTTAATTAAATAATCTATTCATTGATGCCTATAAAGGAACATTACTCAGAAAAATACTTATAAAATCCCCTACAATGTACATTTTTGATCGTTGTCAGTGGAACAAAGATGGAGAGGGATTGCTTTTTTTTTTTCCTGAACTGTCATTAAGTGCAACATTCCTTGGTGTCAGAAAGTCTCCTCTAATTACTTGTCGCCTGGGGCTCTCCAACACAAAGCCTCTTCATCGTGGAGCACCATAGGCAGAAGAAGCCTCTGTGAACTTTCTGCCAGTCTGCACAGGACCCAGCTCATCTTTAAGCACACCAGGAAGAGATCACTTAAAGGTCAACCGGACCACTGAATGGTCAGATGGTCATTCTTCAGGGTCGGGAGGGTGGAGAGTTGCCTGCAGGTTGCAGTAATTTATCTGCTGGAAATATTTTGCATGCCACTCACCTGCTGGTGCAAAACTTCTTTTGATTTAAATGCTGATTAAACTAATTAAAACATCAAATACTTCCACTGATTATTTTCCAAGACCTCATTAAATTAATACTTGTGTTGTAATCCAAAAACAACGGATCTTTGATGTTTAGACCTTGAGTTTGGAACAACTTTTTTTTATTTAAGTGGGGAGTCCTAGGGAGGCCACTAGAGTCCTTTACGCACTCTGGTGGCCGTTGCTTGGTATTTAAAACAATATGAAGTTATTTGACCTTGGATCAACCCCATTTAGTCAGCCAGAGCCGTTATGGTTGTTCCAAAGTCCTGGGTGGAAACCAAAGGTGGCCGGCTCTTTTCCATTATGGCCTCTGAACTTCAAACCGTTCCAAACTGTTTTGTATCTCAGCTCTAAAACTCTGTTGTCAGGTTCAGTTTTCCCCAAAGAAACCCACCGGTCACAGAGGTGGTGTTGGTTTGTGTGCCAGTAGTGGTAAGAGTTCAAACAGGCTCTGTAACTTAAAAGTGTCAAAAACCTGTGGTATTCCAATCAAACAATGCGAAGACTATGACTTTAAAATGTGTTTTTCACTTGCAAATGTGCACATCTGCAGCCACCTTCACTGGCAGGTTTTAAAACACCACTCTCTGCAAACATACATTGTTTTTTTAGTCTTAACAACTCATCCCAACAGCATTCTCCTCCCCTGACGCAACAGCAGGAGTCTTGGCACGACTCCACAAGATCTGTCCCCTTATAAAGGAGGAGGGAGCATCTCTGGTTCTTTCAATCTCTTCTCCCAGAGTGTCTGCTGCCGTTGCGGGGCACAGTCGGCCTACGGTCTGTGCTGACCCTCTGCTTCATCTCTCAAGCTCGCAATTTGGCAGGAAGCAGAAGAACCGGAAAACTGAACATCTTTGAAAGAGTGAGTCGTTGTGAAGATTATTGTCATACTGTTTCCAGGGTGCATTTTGCTCCTTCTTGCCACTATGTTTTGATGTACCTGGATTTGTAAAGCTGTTTGATTTCAGATTGGGTGTCACTTTCTCCTCAGGGGCCAGGATGCTGTCCTGTTTTACATCAGTGCTGCTGGTCACATCAATCTCCAGCATTTGGGCTCAAGACTTTACCGAGGAAAGGAAAATGTACAAGAAATCCAGAGCCAGGCCGGTAGCTGCAAGTATCCATGATGGACAGGGTGAGAAATTTGATGGAAAATTAGAAAAATTCTTCAGACAGCTGTCACAGCACAACATCAGTATTATTTATTTATCTGTTGTAGTCCTCAAAAACACCTCAGATTTGACCTTTTACCTGCAATTATAAGGGTATTTTAAAATGTCCCAGCTGGACATTTACTCAAGAATAATAGTTTTTTTTTTTTTTTTTTTTTTCAGATGTTTGAATGTATAAAAAAATTCTGATAAAGTTTCTATTATATGGAAGAAATTGTGCTAATTTAGAAATTCAAAGGGCTTTAATGAACTATAATTAGCTGATAAACTATAATTTGTTGAATAACAATGTGCTACACCTTAAATGTTATGAACCTGTCTGTTTACTTATAGAAATGATTATATGTTTTAAGAAGAATAGTGGAAAACAAGTTAGTCACTTTAAAAAATGTAAATAATCCATTATTTTATATACTCTCTAAGATGACGTGTCTCCAGTGTTCAACTATCATTGATTAATCAGCCTCTAATAACGACGCCTCCCATGGAGCTGTAAAGGCTGATTCAGTAAAACTAAAGTCCTGTCCCACACAGTTAGACTGGACCATTACTTTTCAGTAGCGTCAAATGGTTTTGTTTGCATCATAAACTATTTTTATTTATTTTTCACATCAAGTCATTCGACTATTCAATATCCCCTCTGTTGACCGTGGATGTGAGGATAGCGTCACTTGGTAACTTTCTTTAAAAGGGTTTGTCTTTGTATCCAACAGGACTCTGAATCCGCAGCTCAATCTAGAAATCCAAAAAGGACTAAGCTGAAAACCAGCAGCTAGTAAGAGGAATTTTCTAGCCAAAACAGAAACTGCCATTTCTCAAGCTAAAGGAGTTCGTGTGTAACCACTCCTGCAGTCCAATCACTCAGTGAGGCAATCCATTGTTGTTCTGGTGTTGAAAGCTATTTCTAAGACCTTGAGTTCAACTTTTCATTTTCTTTCTTCTGTCAGATTAAAATTAGTCCCTAAATTAAGAGTAAAACCACCTCCCTCAGACTTCTTGTAGACCAGCAAGCTCTTAATATATGTTAAAATTTGTAAACTTTAGTTACTATTTTGAATTAAGTTGGGGTGTATGTTGTGATATTTTACAACACTATAGTATCTACTTGGCTGGATAACTCTATGCTTATCTAGACCGCTGTTACATGAAGTTGTGGATATGCCAGTCACTGTTTAGTTAACCTGCAAAAACCTTAAGTTACTACTGCAAATTTGTTTTTTGTTTTTTTTTTTTGCTTTTCCTCACAGCCATCCTGGATGAAGACTGCAGCCTGGAGCTTTCTTTCTTGTTGGACAGTTCTGAGAGCGCGAAAGACAATCATGAGCAGGAAAAGCGTTTTGCGATGGACATGGTGGACAGACTCCAAGGAGTGCGGCTGCAAAGCGGCCGCAGCTTGAGTTCCAGAGTGGCCTTGCTGCAGTACAGCAGTCATGTTATCAAGGAGCAAACCCTCAAAGACTGGAGGGGACCCGAAAACTTCAAGAACCGGATCACGCCTATAGTCTACATTGGACATGGCACCTACACCACCTATGCAATCACCAATATGACAAAGATTTACCAGGAGGAATCCAGAATTGGAAGCATCAAAGTGGTGGTGTTGCTCACAGACGGCGTTTCGCACCCAAGAAACCCGGACATTTTTTCTGCCATTGCTGATGCCAAGAACCAGGGCATCAAGTTCTTCGCTCTGGGCATCACCGGGACGGCCAACGAGCCGACCAACATGGCCGAACTCCGCCTGCTGGCCAGCTCCCCGGCCTCCCGCTTCCTCCACAATCTGCAAGACGAAGACATTCTGCAAACAATCTTCACTGAAGTAGTGAGTGCGAGCTCTTGCCAGTCACCTGACAACACACACAAAAGGGAAAGGGTTGTATTGAGTTTAAACCAGCGTCTCTCCAGAATGTACATGTGGACAGGCATGTTCAGGTATTTGACAATGCTCAGGAGAAACAAATGAAAGAACGCGCCAGCCAGATCAGGATTTATGCTGATCTCTACAGCTACACAAAAACTGTTTGACTTATTTGACCAAACACTGGAAATAAAGATTCCAAATGCTCTGCAACTGCTTTGTACAAACAAGTAGAATTTACTTTTCTCTTTATGATTGCATGGCTTGTATAAGGTTGTGCCTTCTATTTTAAAATCATCTCTTACAAAATTCTCCTTTTGTGACCAACATCCTCTACATGAGTGCAGTAAATTTAACTTGTTACCTAAAAACGCTGCATTTCACTTGATTCCCTTTTCTTTTCAGACTGGCCTAGCTGATGAAGGAGTAAGTACATTCCCAAGTTAGATTGAGAAAAAGTTTACATTTGATGCAGTGTAATTGGATTTGACTAAAATGTGTTTTGTTTTGCTTTTCAAGTGTCCCTTGGCTCAGAGATGTGCATGTGAGAAAGGAGAACGGGGACCCAGCGGGCCTGCGGTGAGCATTTACCCTCACAAAAGCCACATTTTTCCAAATTTTGCTTTCATTTTGACCCTGAACCTTAGTGTTTTTTTTATTACAATTGTATGTACTAAAAATGCAGTTTGTGCTTATCAAAATGTGTACTCATAACTCTGAAAAGTGTGTTGTGCATTTCTCTTCAACTCCTTACAGACAATGCTTTATAGAAATGACTTTTGGTGCAATTCCAGTCACAATGCTGTTTATGGAATATCTGCAAAACAGTTCAGTCTGATTAGATGTCACAAATGTCAAACACACTGTTTACATACTAACTAGCTACATTTACTCTATCACATTTACATTAGCCAGTTTAAAAATAAAAACTAAACTTTTTGGAGTAGCTACACTATGCTAATTATTTTCACTTGAATTATATTATCATGAAATATTGCTACTCTTACTTAAAATTTCTGGATACTAAACCCACTGTTTGTAACATCAATGAATGAAGAACAAGCATGTTTTAACTAAAAATGCATGAGACACACAGTTTATGTTGAAGTGAGCCCTCTTGTTCATACACAAGCTTTGCTATAGTAACATTACTTTCTATCTGCTAAGCCTGTTGTGCCATTTGGGGATCATGAAGACACAGTCATCCAATTATTGGGAATGCTTATGTTCACTGTTAACTAGACTCAAATTCAGTCCCATCCCCTCCTCAAACAAACAGCTTAGTTATGGTCAAGCTCTGAGGTAAACTGACAGCTGGGTGTCCAGGTGCCCTCACCTCGGACAAATTCCTCAAATTCTTACACCCAGACAATAGAGGCTCTCATAATTGGTCTCATTAGTTTAATGACCATCAGGCAGCAATGTGTGGTTTATAGCAACAGATGCATTTGTGGGCCAGGTGCAACTCAGACCAGAAACCGCTCCGTGTTTGGACAAGATAGCTCGTTTCTTGTAACAGTCACTGAGTGCTGTCAACGATACCTGTCTGGAGCGAATCAAGCTTCCACTTTGCAAAACTTCCTCATGACAAGCTTTAATTTATGGGTCGTAGGATCAAGGCATTAATTGTTAAAGCCATTTGAGCTCTTCTCAACAAGAGAACAGAATGTCAAACACAGAAAATCGCTGAATTTTGACCCCCGATTTTGTTCCTTTCCTCAGGGTAAGAAAGGTCGCCCCGGTGATGATGGAGCTCCGGGGCAGAAAGGGCAAAAGGTGTGTTGCTTTTAGTTGGGAAATTCCCCAACTGGCAGTGAAAACAAGCTCATGTGGAATCTGTCAAAGGGTTGTTGTTAACGACATGTGATAATTAGAATTATACACCCGAAAAATGTAACATGGAAGAAAAATGTCAATCAAATATTTGTTTTACTTGCCAGTCAAAGCAAGTGTTGGGGTTGGTGGATGGATGAACTAAATGTAATGTGAAATGTGAAATGTAAAACCTCAGGGCTTCTGAAACTGTTTCAAGAAACGCCATTGTGAGGACTTTTTTTAAATCATTGACAACATTCATCTAAAACAAACACACCACATCTCTATCTGGTTTCCTCTTTTGGCTCACATGTTTACAGAACCAAGATGATGATTGACAATGTTTCTCAGCAGCAAAATATTTACCAAGACAATCCAGGAGATCAAGTCCAATATCAATTTGTGACCAATTTGAAGTTTGAAACTCCTGAAGTCGCCCTCTGTTGGTCATTATAAAGAATGCAGGTTTAAGGTACTTAAAAATTGCCCTGTTGATGCAATTTAAAGTTGAGTTAAAATTTTATTTCATTTTCTTGAGCTTTTCTGTTTAAAGAACATAGACTTTCCAGCTCTATTTTAGCTAAAAGTAAAAAAAAAAACAAAAAAAAAAAACAAAAGCAGTTATTGCCAAATATCTCTTTTGCATCAGGGAGAAGCAGGATTAAGTGGAATACCTGGCCGAGAAGGAACTGAGGTAAATGCTGTTACTCATGAACAAAACAGATTATTTTGCTGATACTCAACGTCTTGTATTAAAATCAGTAATTACTTTTATCTGCAGGGCAAGCCTGGTTACAAAGGAGATAAGGTATTCAGATCAATCCAAAAAGTTAGAAAAGTTGTTTCCATATATGCATATACATGTTTAATATGTGTAATTTCTGCACAGGGTGAGAGGGGTGAGTGCGGTACTCCAGGAATCAAAGGAGACAGGGTATGAGAGTGTTGTTGATACTTGCTGAATCTACAGTTTGCTGATTGTTTTTTTCTTCTCTCCTCACACTTTGATTTAATTAGTAACTCTTTTTTTCTGTATGATGTGCTTCAGGGCCCAGAAGGTTCAATTGGAACAAGAGGGCCAAGAGGTCTGCAGGTTTGTAATACTTCATACGACACTAATATTTTTTCCATGTTCTTTATGTCTTTTATTTGTTGTTGAAAAAGTATGATAATAAAATGTATATGGTATACATTTATCACTTTGCACTATTAAAATGAAGTATTATGGACCAAAATGAATTACTCACTGGATTCCTATTTGATATTAGGAATGGGGGGAAAAAAATCACCTGCGAAATGAAAACATTTTGATCATTCTATGAATTTCTGTTTGATTTTCTGCCCAGGGGTTACCAGGACCACATGGAGACGTTGGACCAGAGGGGCCTCAGGGAAAGCAGGTTAGTCTCTTATTTGACTAATTTTACTCTGCTCATCCCACGTATATGTTGCAACCTCTGCTCTGCATTTCCTTTTATGATATGTTTGAACAAGAGTTTTGGAGCTGTAATACTTTGGTATTAACCCCAAAGCAAAACACTTGTAAGCCCTCCTTACCCCCGTCATGACTCACTACTACAATCATCATAATGAATGCAGGATCTCTTTTGGCCTGTTTCCTGCAACTAAATACAGAGCAAAAGAAAAGTCCCTGCAGCAATGTCAGTCTCTCAAACATGGCTTACATTTATGGCCATGGATGGAAAGTCTGTGTGGCCTGTCTGGCCATGGAAATATCTGTATTAGGATTAGGATTAACTGGAGTCTTAGTGGTCTCTTAGTATGATTTTTGTTCCTCCCCATTGAATGAGCTATTGTAGAATTGAATATATCTCATAAATACTTATCATTATACTATAAAAGCCTAATTATAAAATGCATAATGATGATATGCATAATGATAATATGCTTTTATACCATAAAAGGTTGAAATCATTATATTACTCACAGTCATATTTACATTTTTAATAGCTACCTAAGTTAAATGGGAAAATACAGAAAATAAATCTCTGCTGTCTTGAATATCCCCCAGTCTCATTTAACTAAGAATATTTGGTAACACTTTATTTGAAGGGGGGTGAATAAGACTGTCGTGATACTTTCATAAACATTACATAACACATGTCATGAACATGAATAAGCCTTCATGAATCTTTATGACTGTTGTCATAAAGCGTCATTCGGTAAATTATGACACTTTTAATACAAAGTTGACATTATTCAAAATGTCTTTGTTATGACAACTTGACATTAACCAGGAAATCATTACTGTTTAAACTTTACCTTTAATAACATAAAGTTATCTAATTTTTAAAGTGAAATCAGTAATACTTTTATAACAAATTTATATCAGTAATGATTTTTTGGTTAATGTCAAGTTGTCATAACAAAGACATTTTGAATCATGTCAACTTTGTATTAAAAGTGTCATAATTTACCGAATGACACTTTATGACAACAGTCATAAATATTCATGAAGACTTATTCATGTTCATGACAGGTGTTATGTCATGTTTATGAAAGTGTCATGTCAGTCTTATTCACCCCCCTTCAAATAAAGTGTTACCGAATATTTCATAAACTTGTCAAACATAATCACATTTACATTGAGCAGTGATGTACAGAAAAACAGGTAATTATTTGCCCAGAAACTGGAGGTTGGAGGTGGTGCGTCATCAATAATCCTCCTGTGTGAAACATATATTGAGGTCAGAGTAAAAGTTAACACGCATGCCTATTGTTTCTATGTAAATAATCCTCCACTTCTATGTATTTACCACCTGTAAAACGTGTGTCAACATTTTAGTCATTCATAAATTAGTGTTTGCATTTTGTGTTCCTAAACTGGAGAACTTCTAAGATGGTGCGAATCTCTGATTAGCAGTTAGCTACAGACTGATATGTGTTTTTTCTAAACGAGAACTCCATTACTGTTATCGACTCCAGTCAACAGGTTAACTGCTTATTTTTTATTACTTATTAATGAATCTAAAGCCAAGCATTAAGACTCACAAAAATATTTTAAAAACTTGTTAAACTGTTTTAGTTTTTTTAATTGCAGGGAGAACGAGGCCTTTCGGGTCCTCCTGGAATTCAAGGAGAAACTGGTATTGGACTTCCTGGTCCAAAAGTAAGTCATCATACATAGTCTATATAATTTTTTTTTGTAAATATTTGTGATAAATGATTGTCATTGAGTGTCACTTAATAAGTTTTTATTAATTCGTAGGGTGACATGGGGTTCCAGGGCCGACCAGGTCCTCCTGGTCCTCATGGGGTGGGAGAGCCTGGTCCTCCTGTAAGTTACAACACACAATTTGTGACTCTCCTTTAGACTAATATTGTTCATTTTCTTGTTACTGTGTGGGTGACATGTACATTTTTACTTTCTTTATAGGGACCTCAAGGACAGCAAGGCGTTCAAGGGGAAAAAGGACCCCAAGGAGAAGGACTTCCTGGACCAAAGGTTATTTTTAAGTGCTGCATATTAGATAGGAAGCTAATAAAAATAGTTGTTCTTTTAAGGGATGACAGAAGGATGCAGTGACTTTCACATGCTGTATTGATAAAAATATGTTTTCAGTCGAGGTCAGCTAACTAAGGCACAAAGAGAAACTGTTGTTATCAACCATTAAAAGTAAACTCTAGACTGAAAACTATACAGGAAATGAAGATATTATAAAGTCAAGTGCAAAAGATGGAATTTAAAACCGTAACTGAGAGGCAATTTGGTTGTATCTTAGCAGAGCCATTCTCCAGTCTGTCAAGGTTAGCCCCTGCTCCAGCTCACTGACTCGCAGCTCAACTGTTGACTCTCTTGGTTTCTGCTTCTAAGAGCTTTGATCCAAGCAAGCCAAGGCATGCTGCCTCCTGAAACACAAAGAAGACGATCCATTCAACATTTAGGACAGAAATGCACAGCTGGTAGCAAAGCACTTACTTCAACTTAAAAAAAAACAAAAAAAAACATAAGTGGTAGTATAATTTGTAGTACTTTCAGGAACTTGGTTGAATTACAAGGTAACCTCTGGAAAGTTCCAGAGAACTTTGATGGAACATTCATGAAAATTTAGCAGGTACTTTCAGGAACTTTCATAAAACTTCTGACAATCATCTGCAGAACACAATTTATGAGTTCAGCCGAAGTTCCATGAAAGTGTCTTTCATAATTTAACCCAGTTCCTGAAGGAACCCGGCAAGTTCCACCAAAGTTTCATTATAACGCCTGGTATGTTCCAGAAACCTCCATGTAAGCTAGGTGAATGTGCCTGCTAGGTTTTGTGAAAGTTTGATTAAGGTTCCGTCAGACTTTCATAATGCGCATTTTAAGTTCTGGAAAACATCTGGTAAGTTTTATAAAAATCATTTGTAAGTTCCAAGACAGAATCTGATAATTTCCTGAAAGTTCATTGAAAGTTACATAGAAGGTTCCACAAAATACCTGGTAAGGTCATAGAAAGGAACCGAGATGACTTAGAAAGTTTCTGCAAATTACAGATTGTGCATTGTTATAACATAATCCTATCATCTTACTGTTGCAGTTTGTGGATTAATTAACAGTAGTATCTGTATGTGATTGTTGAACATTTTCCATTAAGAAATATAAAAGTTTTATTTAATTTTAATTTTATTTTAATTTTATTTAATTGTAAGTAATCAAATGTTCCTGCAATGTGTGTGTGGATTTCAAACAGATTGCCTAGGTTGGATTAGATATTAGTAAATCTAGGCTGACAATGGGCTTCTGTTATGAGACCCACTGGAAATTAGCTAGGTCCCACTTTTTACCCAGACTGGTCCTGAATCAAAAAGCTCTGCAGGCAATTAACATGGAGTCATTACGTTTCCCCACCAGGACAGACTTTTAGCCCATTTGCTTCCACATGGCCGTATTTGTAAATGCTGTGATGTAAATTGATGGGATTCACCTGGTTTCTTTTTCTGCAGGGGGATCGAGGGCTCTCAGGACCGAGGGGGCCGAGGGGCCAGCAGGGTGTAAGCATCAAAGGAGAAAAGGTGGGTTGTAAATGCATTTAATGAGTGGAGTTAACTGTAACAGTACACTTTCTGAAAATTAGGGGGAATCCCAAAAGATGCCCCAGGCTACAGGATATTCCACTATAACATAAAAGCAAGGCTGGATGGTTGTTTACCACCTTTAACATCTGGTTGCTGTGGGAAAGTTGCAGCAAGTACAACTTGTTGCAAACTGCGCTGTAAGACTTAGTAATTTTAAACAACTACAGTAATTCACATGAAAGAACGTTTGTCATTAAAGTTAGCCACATTTTAAATGTACAATACATTTGAAAAAATGTTATAATTTGATTTTTCTATGTGTGGCACCCTTTCTGACTTACTATTATCCAATAAAGCAAATGTTTCTGTTCTGATCCAGATCCAGCGTGCTTTGTTCTTACGTAGATAACCTTTTGCGTAAACCATGTTACGTCTTTGCATCAGATGCTCACTTTTAGACAGAAAGCTGATTAAACACACCTGGATATAGTTTGTCAGTTGAGATCAAAACATCTTTTCTCTTTTGCTTTGCAAGAGTGAAAAGATGATAGGGTCAGTTTATTTGCATGTTGTAGTTTCAAAGTCTTACATGCACACAATTGCATGCACTGACATTTGAGACGTGG
Source organism: Poecilia formosa (assembly GCF_000485575.1). Classification (NCBI taxonomy): domain Eukaryota; kingdom Metazoa; phylum Chordata; class Actinopteri; order Cyprinodontiformes; family Poeciliidae; genus Poecilia; species Poecilia formosa. The sequence goes on from NW_006799955.1 coordinate 1,921,246, forward strand.
TTATGAAACCAAGCATGGAATTTGGCTCCCTCACTTTTCAGTTCATTAGTACGTTCCAGCTGATTGGCTGTTTGATACAGTTTCAGACTATAATATGTTTTATAATAAATCAGAAAGGACATTCCATTTCAACATGGAGTAACGGGTATCGACAATGAGACACATGAAAAGGTAAAAAGTGCAAGTGAATATAGGGAAGAGGTTGAAATGCTAATAAAATCAATTTATGTCACAACTTATCAAAAAATAATAATACTCGACTTTTGTTTTAGTTTTTTTTTCCATTTGGTGGTATAGTTACTATTTTATTGATCCTTTAATTTATTTAATCAAGGCAAATTTGCGCCTCCACCGATGTCACAAGTCGAGGAAAAAATAGGGAACACCTGACTTGCTAAGCATTTCATTCTTAAATATTCAGAATGTTGAAGATGTTTAAAAAAAACATCATTATACTATAAAAGCCTAATTATAAAATGCATAATGATAATATGCAAAATTGATTTTTGAGAGTGGAAAAGTGTCTTATTTTAAAATGAAAACTGTGTAGGAGGCCTGCGCTGAGTCCAACCTTTTAATTTCGGTAATGATGGGCCTTTTGTCAGACTTCTTCTTTGTGCTGTGGTAATAAGTTCCAGCTGAGAACTGTAGACTGGTCATAAAAACTATCATCATCCACCGTTGATAAGGATTGTCTTAACCATGGTCCTTTACCTCCAGGGTGAACTGGGACCACCAGGTTTTCCCGGACCAACTGGAGAGACAGGGGTGGGCATTCAGGGAGAAAAGGTAAGCTAAATTCAATTTGATTAAATGTTGCTAAGGCTACCTTATAACTAAAAGAAACCCACCCATTGTAGCAAATGATGTTTTAAGTAAGAGTTCAATCAATATTATTATGCAGGGAGTCCAGGGACCAAGGGGCCCGCCAGGAGTCAGAGGAGTTCCAGGGGAAGGATTATCTGGCCCTAAGGTTTGTTCAAAGAGAAACGGGCTGTGTGCATCAAAAAAGGAAAGAGTTGAAAAAAAGAGTTTGAAAAAAAATCCATATTGTGCTGTCAGTGTTTTGTTGGTTTCTGTTATACAAAGCTAAACAGCAAAAACTTATCACACATATACAATATTTATAATGCAAATAAAGAAAACATGGAACATTAAACTACTCTATTAAATGGGGGCACAAACCTCCAAATGACCTCATATATATAAAAACAATGAGAACCCCTAAATGGCTTTTTAAAAATACAATGCTTGTGTGTCCCCATTTCTAATACCGCCCTGGGTCACAAGCCATATGGCTTATAACATTGTGTATTAATAACATTTTCCTTTCAGGGTGACCAAGGCTTACCAGGAGAGCAGGGAGCTCCTGGAGAAAGAGGCATCGGTGAACCTGGTCCAAAGGTGTATAAATCACTTCTTGTGACTAAAGCTTTCATCACCATGAAAAGTCTGCTAATATTTTCCAACATATTCGGAAAATAAAATATGAAACGTATCCGACTGAAATTGTAGGGAGTACCTGGAGACCCAGGACCAGGAGGCCTGCCTGGTCTTCCAGGAGAAGATGGCGCTCCAGGACAGAAGGTAAAGCATGTTGCGCAGTGGGTGAACATGCATTCTTTTGGCCACTATTAAAAGAGCTCCTTGTTCACTCACTTAAGGGGGAGCCTGGCTTATCTGGCTCAAGAGGTCCCGAGGGAGCTCAAGGCATTGGCATTCAAGGAGAGAAGGTATGTTTCATTATTAATTCTTGTGTAGGATTAAAAATGATTTCACTTCGATCGTGCGTGGTGTTCTCTGTTTTAGGGCGACCAGGGTCTGAGAGGGATCCGGGGACTACATGGTCCTCCTGGGATTCCAGGACCTTCCGGATCAAAAGTGAGAGACCTAATGCAAGACTACAAATATATTAATGTCGTTGTTGTTGGATAGAAACATTCGACAACCTTGGAGCTCCAGCTCCATGAATTGGCAGCTGGTGAAGATTTATGCCACACTAACCAAGCAGAGCCAAATACGTAGTTTTTAATGATGTTGGCAGGACAAATGTTTCTTTACACATGCATAATTAAGTCAGAGTTGTCTTGCCAATTCTCTTCTTTCAGGGTGAACGTGGAATTCCAGGTCCACAGGGCATGTCAGGGCAGCCGGGACGGTCCGTATCAGGTCCAAAGGTAGAACAGGGGTCTGAACATGGATTTTGGCAGCAAAGAACTAACCTGTCAAATAAAACCTGATGGCAAAGATGGAGTGAAAAAGCTGGTTTAAGTAGTCAGTTTGGCATTTGTGTTTCATCGTGTTCAGGGTGAAGTTGGTCCTGCTGGTCCTCCTGGTCCTATTGGGGAAACGGGTCTGGGTCTACCTGGTCCCAAGGTAAATGCTATCACTTAAGATTTGACGTGCTTTTTCACAGAGCTGTCTACAAAATGATGTCAGTTTTCATCAGTGATTTTTTTTTTTTTCTGTTTTCAGGGTGATCGAGGTCTTACAGGTCTAACGGGTCCAGTTGGGCCAAAGGGTGAAGGCATCCCAGGCCCTGTGGTATTGTCATTTACCAAAACATAAAACTGTGCAATGTCTGCAAACAGAACTCTTAGAAAACGCCTCTGTTCTGTGTCCAGGGCCCTCCAGGCGTGCCAGGGTTACCAGGTGAGCCTGGACCGGAGGGAGTGGGAATTCCTGGTCCAAAGGTTTGTCAACATGACATTTTGTGATCTGAACAGTTTCCCCCTCAATCTGTGTTTCTGCTGCCCTTATGGGAATCCTCATCTCTGTTTCAGGGTGACGTTGGCTTTAGAGGCCTACCGGGTTTGCCCGGCCCACCAGGCGAGGGCGTACTGGGACCACCAGTAAGGAAGATCTCATTCCTTGCAGTTGCATCAACAACTCTAACTCAGAAAAAGCTTCAAAAAGTAGAAAATTAACAAAAACAAGCAGGGAGCTTGTTGCCTTTAATTTTATTTCAATGCAGACCTTGTAAAATTTAACTTTGAATAAGAGGGATGGTACAGTTAATCCTCTGTGAGATTATAAAACAAATATTTTCTGCTTGTTCAGTTCACCTTAAAAAACAATTGCAGGAACAAAAGGAAAATTGTATTTCTCGAATATTTAGAAAAATCACCTAAAACCATCACCAACCAGTCTCTCCAATACCAGAACATCTTAAGTATTTTTTTTTATCAACGTATTTCACATTTTTTATTAGTTTTTTCAAAAATAAAATGGAGAAATTTGTGCATTTTATCAGAGTTTAGTTATTTTAAGAAAACATTCATACAGTCAATCAAACACATAACATTTGTTTATTTGTCCATTTTTAAACGTGGGGTAGTTTTTAGAATTGCCTTTGTTAATATTTTTTTTATAAAATGAATAAAATTCTTGTATGCTGTATCTAAATGTTTTTTCAGGATTCATAAACCTGATCTTTTCTTAATATTAGGGTAATATTGGGAGGCCAGGACCAATTGGTCCACCTGGACCTCCAGGAGAAGGTATTCAAGGCCCAAAGGTAAATTAGTTATTTCATTTAATGTAACTCAATATGAATGCTATTCCATATTATAACCAATTTTATTATAGGGTGTTCTAAGTTTGAAGGACTGTAGCTAAATTAATTTAATTTAAAATCTAATCTCAGGGAGAGCCAGGATCTCAAGGCATGACTGGACCCAGAGGGCCTCAAGGAGAAGGATATCCTGGACCTAAAGTAACGGATTACCATTTATATTCAAACAGTTCATCAATATCCAATTTATTTACCTATACTGAAAATGTGTCTTTCTTTGGGTCAGGGGGACCGTGGGTCACAGGGAGAGAGGGGAATGAAAGGCTCAAAAGGAGACATGGGTGATCCTGGAGTCCCTGGAGAAATGGTAAAATATGTGAAAAAGTAATTGTGTGAAATGTGGGTATACAGGTTAGCATTCATCCAACTCTAGTCACAGGTGAAACTAAAACTGTTTATCCTAGCAGTATGAGATCAACACAGTGATCATTTTTAACGTTATGTTTTCAAATAACAGGGCAGAGCAGGGACCAAGGGTGAACCGGGCCTTACAGTAAGTTCACTCAATCAGCCAAATGCTTTTATTTTCAACTAACATCCTGTTCAGTTCTTAAAGTTTGCTTCCTTTTACAGAGAGAAGACATTATAAGGATGATCAAAGAAATATGTGGTAAGAAGGTCACCCAAATGTCATTTTCATGTGTCCTGTCTCAAATGACCTGGCCAAAAACAGATGTTATATATACAAAACCTCAAACCTCAGGTTCTACTCGGCATTGATTCCCAATATTGGGACATAAAACCCAAAGTTTTATGTCCTTACTTATTGAGGATCAGCAAACGCAGCAGGACACAGGTGTGGAGCAAACACACACATCAAGTAAAACCACTGGAAAGGCATAAAAGAAAATATGTCGCAGAAAATTCAGACGAGCACACACAAATACAAATGACAAAATCCAGACTAGACAAAATGAAACAAACTGTTTCTCTGTTGCTACCACTTGAGAAGGGATCTGGCTGTTGTTTTGCTGTCATGTGAAAACCTTTGGCTCTTGCAGGCTTGTGCTTAGAGAATTATTTGTTGCACAGCAGTGATGGGCTTGTTTAAATCAAATGTCCACTCAGCACAAGCAATACAATTGTGTTTTTAATGGAATTGTCTTCTTTCCGCATTTCAGGATGTGGCATCAAGTGCAAAGAAAGACCGATGGAGCTTGTGTTTGTCATCGACAGCTCAGAGAGCGTTGGTCCTGAGAACTTTGAGATAATCAAAGACTTTGTCACTCGGTTGGTGGACAGAACCACTGTTGGACGCAATTCCACCAGGATCGGACTGGTTCTCTACAGTCTGGATGTCCTGCTAGAGTTCAGCCTGGCTCGTTATTTGACCAAGGAGGACGTAAAGGAAGCAATCCGAAAAATGCCTTACCTGGGTGAGGGCACCTACACAGGGACCGCTATCAGGAAGGCGACCCAAGAGGCTTTCTTCAACGCTCGGTTTGGAGTCCAAAAAGTAGCCATCGTCATCACTGACGGTCAGACAGACAAGCGAGATCCTGTCAAACTTGATTTGGCAGTGCGAGAGGCTCATGCAGCAAACATTGAGATGTATGCTTTGGGAATAGTTAATTCTTCTGATCCCACACAGGCTGAGTTCCTACGAGAACTTAACCTCATTGCCTCTGACCCAGACTCTGAACACATGTACCTGATCGATGACTACAACACTCTACCAGGTGATGATTTGAGTCAAGTATTAATATTTTTTGACTTTCAGTTTGTGCAAACAGTCCAAATTGACACATCTCTTGCCTCTTCTCAGCACTGGAATCTAAACTGGTCAGCAAGTTCTGTGAAGACGAAAACGGCGCTCTCATTTACAATCACATCCCAAATGGGGCATGGAACAGCAACAACGGACTAAGTCTTCATAGAGTCAATGGAGGGTATGTCAATGGATATAATGGGTTTGACCATAACAGTTATGGAAACAGTGGACGTGGGAACAGGTATGAAAAGGGAGTTAAAAATCAAAGAGAAACCAACAACAGACGTCGTGGTGACACTTTTACACTGCCCATCAGTGCTGATCCCCGTCCTCTACAGGTACCAGTCCTCTGAACTTTTTACTCACAAAATATTTCTACAGGAAACATATTTTATTGAATAATTTGATTTTAGGTAGTGGAAGACGATGATGGGGAAGATTTAGACCTGAGGGCTCGTGTGCAGACCGGCAGCAGCACATCTGCAGTCAATGTCGTCAAAGCCACAATGTCATCAGCTGGAGGAGAACGTTCTGCATCCAAGGAGGAAGTTTTATCATCACCAGCAGCACCTGTATCCTCATCACCTTTGTCAACGCCAGCGTCTAACACGTTTTCAGACTCTAAGCAGAAGGAGGTTGTAGTGAGTCCAGACTTACCTAAAGGTGAGTTCTGCACTTCTACTCAAAAAGCTCATTGCAAGAAAATTACTTCTGTGGCATGACTTAGACTTAGATATAAATTCTGTGAAAACAGCTATGCTAATATTATAATTCAATTGAAGTCAGTTAATTACATGTAGCATAATATAGCTCTAATTCACACCACGTCATCCCCCAAAGTACTGCACAAAATAAGTCATTTCAGTCCAATTCTAATTGAACCTATAGTTGGCAAGTAATGTAGTTAAGTTCAGTTTGTCATTTAAATTGGTTTAAAAAAAGTTTTCCATCTGAGGAAACTCAGGAGACTACATTGAGTGATTGACTTGCAGCAAACCCTCTGCAAGGCTGTAGCGACAGTGGAAAAACTCCCCTTTAACAAGAAGAAAACTCCAGCATAACCTGGATCAGTACGAGCAGCTACCTGCCACGAGTGACTGGGGATTGAGGGGACAGAGCAGAATGAACAAACAACAAACAGAAGATCTGAAGAAGGACTACTCTCTATGTTAATGAAAAGTACAAAGTTAGTAGTAGAAGAAGGAGAAAAGCATTGACTTATTGAGATCATTAAATTTAAGAATTGAGCCCAGAAATACAATCATTTGTTAAGGTTTTAGGAGTTTGAGATTTTCCTTTGTGCATTGCTTTGCTATAAATAATAATTCCTACTTTTAAAAATCTTTTTTTATTTAAATTTCATGTGGTAACCAAATATCTGTTGGTTTAGTTTTGGTGGGCAAATTTTTTTGAAAATTCACCCATTTCTTTTTCAGAGGTCCCTGCTCTTGATCCTCGCTGCAATCTCATTTTGGACCAAGGAACCTGCAGAAACTACTTAATCCGCTGGTATTATGATAAACAGGCCAACGCCTGTGCACAGTTCTGGTACGGAGGCTGCGGTGGGAATGAAAACCGCTACGAAAGTGAAGATGAATGCAAGAACACTTGTGTTTTTTTAAGAACAGGTGAGCTCAGTCAGTGATTTCAAGTCCAACAGGCATGTTCTGCTTTTTACTCCTTTCGTCCAAAACCAAATATTTGTTTCTGTTTCAGCCGGATAAGAAGACAATTTGGAAAGACGTTGTGATTATTCTGAAGTCTCAATATTTCTAGTTTACTCACTTGTATTCAGCAGTTTTCTTGCACTTTTTGAACACTTCTGTCCTCAGATACACAAATACACAAGCATATGTTGTTCAATATTAAATATATTTCAGAAATTATTACTTTGAAAATATATCCACCAACCTGCTTGAAAAACTAACCAACTTCTTTACCTCAGGACTGAATGTGTAGTCAAAATATTTTAGAAAACAGGTTTTTTTTTAGGGTTTAGATGTCATGAATTTAATGGGACAACCACAGAAAATGCAGAGTCAGACATCTTTTTCATGCCATCTGTTTAGTTACATATCTCCAACCAGACAGTCATGTTAAGATATTTGCTGTAATATATTTTTTACGACATATCTGTTTGGGTTTCTTAATTTTTTTCTTAATAGTATGTTTTCGGGGTTATTAAAGGCAGCTGTGATTATCAAATGCTGCTCTAAATGGTCCGCTGCAAATTTCAGAAAAATGAAGATAGAAGCAGGTTTGTGTGTATATATATATATATATATATATATATATATATATATATATATATATAATCACATACAGTGTGGTATTTCTGAACAGATGCTTTTAAAACTAATAAAATTGAAATTATGGTTTCTGTCTTTTTTGTACATGTTTTTATAAATATCAAAGGAAATTAAAGTCATCATTGTGTGATTTTGTTTTCTATTTCTTAAATTAGAAGACATATCTTTGTAATGTATTAAATGCTTTTGTAAATCTGACATTTTTTCCAAGGTTTTGTTATTTACTTTGCACCTTTGCATCATACTTAAAATGTCCGTAAATTTGAGACCTATGAAAACACCACTTTAAAATAAGATTTCAGTATAAAACTGCTTTTCCTTCTTTTATTTTTTATTTTTTCTAAATTAAGCAGCCATTTATGCACACAATATTAAGGACAACATGGAGACCAAAGTAACTGACCTAGTAGCAAATCAATGGTTGACATCATATGGAGGCTTTTCTACAACAACACACAATATTTTTATAAGCAGACATAATGCACTTTAGTTCTCTCCACATCCCATTTAGGAACGTCAAAATCTGATAAAATCACATAGCTTCCTATAGACACATTAAGAATTTCAGATTACTTTTGTTTTTTATTGTTTTACACAGTCTAGTTAATATTCTCCCCATTATTTTTGTGGCAAAGAGAGAAACAAATTAATTACAATAAAAAATGATTATGATTGTAATGTCTCCACTCCTGTCATTTGTGCAGCAATAAAATGGTATGAAAATCCTTTTAACTCAAGGACTCCTGTTCAGCTGGAATTGTAGTTCCTGTTTCATGGAAAGAGTCGACAACAGTACCTCTGCAATTGAGCAACAGTGCAGAGAGAGTTATAAAAACATAAGATAAAAATATTGATACTAGAAAAAACAAAATGTTTTAGGTTACACCTTCTTAAAGTGCCTCTTTTATTTGGTTCCTCTGCACATCCCTTTTTGAATCAACTTCTTCCATCATTTGTGTCTTCCTCCATCAACTGCATATTCTGATGATAAGCACTCTGCAAAGCACTTTATGTTGCTCTAGAAATAAAGTTTGATTGATGATTTTATTTAAAAACGAACAACACATTATTTTTAGTGCTACATTTATCTTATTTGGACATATTTTTTGTCACCCGTTGCTGCTGTTTCTAGAAATGCGCGTTTAAGGAGGTTTATCCCTTACGCTTTCCGTCTGTTGTCATGGAGACTGTGACGCTATGCAGGATTATTCAGATTGGCTTTAGCTAGCTCTTGCTGTTGCGGCAGTTTGGGTGTTAATGTCCACAAAACATTAAGAGTGGTGGCGTAAAGATAATGGCGGCGGCGTTAGATGCTCTCTGGGAAGACAGAGATGTTAGATTTGACATTACTGCGCAGTGAGTTAATCATCATTTGGGAATATTAACCGTAACATAGCTAGCAAGCTCACTTCGCTCCAGAACGCAGCTAGATGGCTAATCCAAAATAGCTCCCATAATTAACTGTTTTTGGTTGGTTGTTGATTTATTTTCTTTAATGTTAGCTTTTTATCAGAGTTACCTTTTTTCTGGGTTTCAGAGTTTCTGCACTGATCTCTTACACCTAAATAAATAACCTATGATCATCTTCCTGTGCTCAGACAGATGAAAACCCGTCCAGGAGAAGTGTTGATCGATTGTCTGGACTCAATTGAAGATACGAAAGGAAATAATGGAGAACGAGGTAACTTTGCCATTCCCGTGTACCATTAATGCGTAGCTGGTGTGATTTGAGTTATAGAATAAGGACTGTCTCCCTATTTCAGGACGGCTCTTGGTGACAAACCTGAGAATCATTTGGCACTCTTCGGCTCTGCCAAGAGTCAACTTATGTGAGTAAAACTAAATGTCTGAAATGGTAAATAATATTCCTGAATGCAGTGTGGTTTATTAGGTTCGGATTTGACTCAAGAAGCTTTTCATAAAACATTTTTATCTACAATACTTCTATTTCATATAGTTTGTCAAATGTAAAATGTGATGTTTTCTATTTTTATTAGCTGTTGGTTATAACACTATTATTAACATCACAACAAGGACTGCAAACTCTGTGAGTAACCTTATTTTTCACTTTCTTAAAGTTTCATTTGAACTTTCCTGTGGATTGTCAGTCATTTTTACATCTAAATTTAATTTGGTTTTCTAGAAACTGAGGGGTCATACTGAAGCACTCTACATCTTAACAAAGTCCAACAACACGAGATTCGAGTTCATTTTTACCAACCTGGTTCTCGGAAGTCCTAGGCTCTTTACCTCAGTCATTGCTGTACACAGGTAAACAAAACTGAAGGAGGGTTATATTTTAAATTTAGTCGGTGCCTTATTAAGAGTTTGACATTTCATGTTTCGCAACAGGGCTTATGAGACCTCTAAGATGTACAGAGACCTGAAACTGCGAGCTGCTCTTATTCAAAACAAGCAGCTTCGACTCTTGCCTCAGGAGCAAGTATATGATAAAATCAACGGGGTTTGGAATCTCTCCAGTGATCAGGTACTGCTGTTGTTCAGTACCTGAGAGAGAGAGCATAACTACAGTAGAAGTCAAATTCATATGTATCCAAGATTCTATGTATGTCACCATTTGAAATGAAAAATTTTTGTGTAACATGATATTCTTTTGTAGGGTAACCTGGGAACCTTCTTTATCACCAATGTTCGGATTGTGTGGCATGCCAATATGAACGAGAGTTTCAACGTCAGCATTCCTTACCTACAGATTGTAAGATTTGATTCTGATGTCTTGATTTTGCTTAGACCAAGGAGTTCATTTCATGCACAAGAAAAACAGCTAATTTATAAATGTACTCTACAGTGGACATCGGGACTTCTTTTTTTTTTACCTTCTTACAGGAATAATTGAGTGAGTCTCTGACATAAATATGACATGATGATAATCCAGCAGTATAGGATGGCACTGATAGATAGCTTAGAAGAAGAGTTAGGTGAAGTGTGCCGTAGTCATCTGTGGGCTCGGATTACTTTGTATAATTTCAAGTTTTTGTTCCCATGGTTCAGCACACCTGAATTTAAATGATTTTATTCATGAACATGTCACAAAATGTAAAGAAAATAGTTTTTTTTTCTTTCTTTGCAATCTGTTTTTTTATAAGTCTTTCTATAGCAGAAAAATCAAATTTAAAAAGCAAATCCTTTTTCTGGAACTGTGCCCAACTATGTTAATTTGCTTAAACTTGACAGTGGAACATGGATTAGCATAAGCACTTTAAAAACACTGTCATAAAGCATAACATACCAGGTGAAATGTATGGTTATTGAGTGAATATGGCAAAAAGAAAAAAAAAAGTCTGTGCTGTAAGCCTAGGGCCTATTTAACTAATAATTTTCTGTTCTTTCCAAGTGGTCGATCAGAATAAGAGACTCAAAGTTTGGCCTGGCTCTGGTGATTGAAAGTTCCCGACAGGTGACATTCTCATAATACAAGTTTTTCTCTTCTTGCTGTTATGATATAATAATAACAGCGACCTTGCTGTTTCAGAGTGGAGGATATGTGCTTGGGTTTAAAATCGATCCGGTGGAGAAGCTGCAAGATGCTCTCAAAGAAATCAACTCTCTGCATAAAGTTTACTCTACAAACCCAATCTTTGGAGTGGATTATGAAATGGAGGAAAAGGTAGGCGAACATAGACGTAATTTTTAACGACAACAGCCTTAAACATATTGCTATGGCAGCAATAACATGGTTTACCTCCAAGCATATTTATATGTCAGAATGATTCAAAGTCTAGAAAGAAATCCCAAAGGGATAATGTGGTAAGACTTGGAAAACTTAATGATAACAGTGCATGTGCAAAACTGGTAGAGTCACGCCTCAAAGAGTTGCAGCTGTAGATCCAGTGAAAAGCTGCCACACTTTTCAGGTTTTATTTGTGAAGCTTTTGAAAATGTGCTTAGTCACCAATGAACTTTACAATTACTCACTACTTTGTTTAAGTCTCTAAAATTTTAAGTTTGAGGGGTATTAAGACTTTTCCAAGGTATTCTGGAGATATCCTCTAACATTTCTCATTGTGCCGCTTTCAGCCCCAGCCGCTGGAAGAACTGACTGTGGAACAACTTCCTGATGACGTGGAAATTGAGCCTGACGAACAGACCGATGCGTTCACTGTGAGTGAGAGCCTGCTGCTGGCCTTCGCCACACTGGTCACTCCTCTGGGAGCCTAAAGCCTGTCAGACTCTCACAATAACTACGAGCTAATGCATGTCAAACCAACAAGAGTTCACGTTGCTTAGTGCTTCTGTCTGTGTTGCTCACCAGCAACAATGATCTTACCTTAACAACTAGAATACACTGCTGATTGCAATAACTTTAATAACCTCTGTATGTGTTTTTTTTTTTGTTTTTTTGTTTTTTTTTCAGGCCTACTTTGCTGATGGGCACAAGGTAAATATAGTCATGAAATAAACTCAAGTTTTCAGCTCATTTTAAAAAATGCGAGAACCTGATATCTTTGTTGTGATACTACAGCAACAAGACCGTGAAGCAGTTTTCTCTGATGAGCTTGGCCTCGCCATTGAGAAGCTTAAGGATGGCTTTACACTCCAGGGGCTGTGGGAAGTCATAGGCTAAAACAACGTGAAACATCTGTGTTCTCCATGTACAGACAAGAGTGCATTTATTTATTATTTATAGGCCAAGATTAAAGTCGCATAGATAATTTATAAAGGTACCAAATTTCATATCTGGTAAAAAAAAAATAGTAATTTGAATTGTTTGCTTTTTTGTTTTGCTTTTTTTTGTAGTTTTTAAATGCTGTGAAAACAGGGTTTCCATGCAGCCTGAAGAAGTGTGGAATTTCTTTCTTGTCCCTTCCTTATGTCTTCTCTTTCTTCCTCCATTTCTCGTTTTCCTTCCTTCCTTGTTTCCTACCTCCCTATCGACCCTTCCTTCCTTTCTTATGGAAGAAAGGAAATAAGTTTCTATGTTTTGGCCATAATTAAAGTCTGCTCACTTCTGAAATGTCTGCCATAAAGTTGTATTAACATATAAATGTTTAGCAACCCTATAAAAGCCTCTTAAGAATAAAATCTATTTAAGTAAACTGTGGGGTTGGAGTAGCATTTCTTAATGTCTAATTAAACATCCACAGACTGAATAGGTCTGTATGTGGCCTGATTACAAAGTTGTTCAAACATTTAAAGAATGGAGGACAAGCTGCCACCTCCTGGTGTGGCTGCAGTTCTCCAACCTGGCTGCTGATTAGAGGACGTCCCTTTAAATGTCTTACCAAATCTCACAAACTGAAGCTGGGTTGTCACTGCTATCAATGAACTCTGAGCCAACATGAGGATGCTTTCATTGTACCAAAAATACTTCACAGAAGATGTCAGCCACATGATTTGAGATAATATACAACATTGAGAATAAACCTGGTAAGTTTTCCTTTTAAAACTGTCTTCCTCTCTAAAAGAAAGCCACAGCTAAATTTAAAAAGATTGTGATATTTCTGTGTGGCTGCTCAACAACGTAGAGGTGACGAGGCTCCACAGTTATTAGGGGTTTTGTGACAGCTGTGTGAGAGCTCCACTTTGGCCAACCTGAATTCTTCATGGTTGGGCTGGTGGGCTATATTTAGGAGGCCACGTTTATATTGAAGCGCCTACAGACCTGTGTGCCTGTAGTTTGCTGTCTTCAGCCTTCCTGTCTGAAGAGAATGGACGCCCAAGGGCTGAGAGAGGACCTCCGTCTGTTTCAGAGCACTCTGTTGCAGGATGGACTCAAAGAGCTGCTGAATGAGAATAAGCTGATTGACTGTGTCCTAAAGGTTGGGGACAGAAGCATCCCCAGCCACCAGCTCATCTTGGCAGCATGTAGCCCGTATTTCCGGGAGCTTTTCTTCTCTGTGGATGGCAAGGAAGAGGACAGGAAGGAGGTTGTTTTGGAGAACCTTGATCCTAACGTTATGGAGGTGATTGTGAATTACCTGTATTCGGCTGAGATCGACATCAATGACAACAATGTCCAGGACATCTTTGTTGTAGCAAATCGCTTCCAGATCCCCTCAGTGTTCACGGTTTGCGTGAACTATCTACAGAAGAGTCTCACCAAGAAGAGCTGCCTTGCCATCTACAGGCTGGGACTGATGCTCAACTGTGCCAGGCTGGCCATGGCAGCGAGAGATTACATCGCCGATCGCTTCGAGACCATATCCAAAGATGAGGATTTCTTAGATCTCGCCCCACCTGAGATCTTTGCCATCATTGGCACTGATGCGTTGAATGTTGAAAAAGAAGAAGCCGTGTTTGAGGCTCTCATGAGGTGGATCAGAAAGGACAAAGAAAAGCGAGCAAAATCCTTGGACGAGGCTTTCGAGTACATTCGCTTCCGTCTACTTCCAGAGAAGTACTTCAAGGAAAAAGTGGAGAAGGATGAGCTGATCAAGGCTGACCCAGAGCTCCTCAAAAAGATCAAAGTTATAAAGGAAGCATTTGCAGGGAAGCTGCCCGAGAAGAGAAAGGGTTCGGGTGATGATGAGGGAGACGAGGGGACGCTGCCAGGTTACCTGAACAACAGTCGCAGGTATGGCATGCACGCTAAAGACGTGATCGTCATGATTAACGACACTGCTGCAGTGGCCTACGACGGCCAGGAGAATGAGTGCTTTCTTGCTGCAATGTCTGAGCGAATTCCCCGAAACCATGTCAGCCTCGCGACAAAGAAGAACAACCTGTACGTGTTAGGAGGACTGTTTGCAGACGAGGAGGATAAAGAGAACCCACTGCAGTGTTACTTCTACCAGGTAGAAAAGTGTTGCTTGATTAAAACAACAGTACTCCATTTTTAAAACATGTCTATACTTTCCAGCTGGACAGCCTTGCTGCTGAATGGCTAGCCCTGCCACCAATGCCGTCCCCCAGGTGTCTCTTCGCAATGGGGGAATTCGAAAACCTAATATTTGCTGTGGCGGGAAAAGACTTGCAGTCCAACGAGTCCCACGACACCGTGATGTGCTATGATACTGAGTAGGTTTGGCATGTTTAACATTTTGAGTATAGTTTTAGAGAGAGCCATAAAGCAGTTCTTTGTCTTCTGTTTTTAGAAAAATGAAGTGGACAGAAACAAAGAAGCTGCCTGTGAAAATCCACGGCCACTGCGTGGTCTCCGAGAATGGCCTGGTGTACTGCCTGGGAGGAAAAACCGATGAAAAGTGAGGTCACAGTGTTGACATTTTTTTTTTTTTCTTCCATTAAATTAAAACTCGACTTTCACTAAACCCAACCTGGACAATGTTTTGTCTTTTTGCCAAAAGTAAAGCAACCAATAAGATGTTTGCATACAACCACAAGAGGTCAGAGTGGAAGGAGGTTGCTTCCATGAAGACTCCTAGATCCATGTTTGGGGCAGTTATCCACAAGGGGAAGCTCATCGTTGCTGGGGGAGTCAATGAAGACGGACTGACGGCAGCGTGCGAAGCCTACGACTTTGGGACCAACAAGTAAGTGCTGGGTTTTAATTAAAAATATATGATTTATTATTTAAAACATTTGAGTTATTGTACTGTTGTCTATAAGTCTTCCTTCATGTCTCTTGTGATCAAATAGGGTTTCTTTGGATTATAACGGTTTTTATCTAATATTCAGGTCAGTAATTCTTAGCTCAGTGTCAGACCACTTATTTAGTTTTAACCATTTAACTCTGACATCTGAGTCATTCAGACAAATAAAAGCTTTCTAAAATCAGGAGATGAACTGAGGTCGGCTACGAACCAGTTGGGAACGCTCGCAAAAGAAACCGGCTTCTAAGGCACTTTTTTAATAGCAGACTGACACAATTTATGCAGTTAAATATATGAAATTAGCAGACATACACAGTCTGTTGGCTTAAGACTTGTCATACATCAGAAAACCACCTGGAAGATGATTCATCTCTGAGGTTCTATCAGATTCTTGCTGGAATTTGTATCCCAAAAAGAAAACTCTCTTGTTTATTATTATATGAAGTGTAATAAATACATTATTATAAAAGAATAATAATTAAGAACATGTTAAAAATATTTTTTAAAAAAGCAGGCAATGTCTGAATGAAAAACTTGACATGCCTTAGAAAGACCTGGATAACTATTCCTCAAAAACAGCTTTAAAGTTTACTAAACCTCAAAATAAAGCAAATATGACTGCATGTATGAATTAAAAACATGTTCAAATAAAATTAATCATGTTCAAATCAATGGGTAAATCTTTTTTCTATGTATTTGATAGAAAAAATACATAGAGTATTGATGAGAGTATAATACACTCTCACTTTGAAAGACTTAACCAAATTCTACATAAAGTATTTACAACAAGAAAAACGGGGGGAAAGTTTTCATTTTCTTCAGTAGCTCAGAGATTGTCGTCAGCTGAACAAGCAATATCACTTCCTACTGATTTGAGAAGGATATTCAATCTGAATTTTATAAAATAATAATCAATAAAATACCAGCGCTCAGAACTGTGTGTGTTTTGTTGGAGGTGGTCGCCTTTCACGGAGTTTCCCCAGGAGAGGAGTTCGATCAACATGGTGAGCTGTGGAGGGCTGCTGTACGCCGTGGGAGGCTTTGCCATGGTGGAGAACGAGAACAAGGAGTGTGCACCGACTGAAGTCATTGACATTTGGCAGTAAGTTTGGGTTTCTCTCCTGCACGTCAGTTCATTCTTTCCTTTCATATACATCAGTAACTTCTTTTACTGCCTGCATCAGGTATGAAGAGGACTCCAAACAGTGGAGCGGCATGATCAGAGAGATGCGTTACGCAGCTGGGGCCTCGTGTGTCTCCATGCGCCTGAATGCAGCCAGAATGCCCAAACTGTAACACGGGACCGTTGTGCTATTATTGTGTGTCGTGATCATTTTATTTACAAACTCCTAGCAGAAGATGGGTTTCGTAGTTTTAATAATCAGATAATTTTACTATCCATGCTGAATTTTAGTTTGATTAAAATGTTGAAATATTTTCTCATGTTATGCAGTTAGGGAACTTGTTCTTATTGTTGTGAAAGCTTTTATCAATCTTATATATATATATATATATATATATATATATATATATATATATATAAAACAACAACATAGAACTTAGCTTAAATAAACGGATTTAAGTTTAACACTTAGTAAAATAAAGTTTATATATTTGAGACAAATCTCTGAGTTTCCTGACTGATTTTAAAATCAGACCTTTCAAGCTGCTTTTCTACATAAAAATTAATGGGTTTTTTATGAGTTGGGTTTCAACATATTTGTTAAAATTATCATTATGTTGAGTGTGGTGTTGACACAGGGGACGTGATCCGTGTATGGAGACTTCCGGTCCTTGACATGGTCGCCACGGGTTCGAGTTCCGGCCTGTTGACTTTTGCCGCACATCTGTTACCTCTCTTACATCCCTCTTTCCTATAAATCTACTATAAAATAAAAGCCACTAGAGTCATGGCTAAAGTGTGACAGTATGAGAAAGATAATCGGTGAAATAAAAATCGAGCTCTTCCACTGTATGCTCGTTTAGGTGAAGTGACTTCTGCAAGTCAAAGACTTGATGCCATCTGCTGGGATAGAAAACTTTTTAAGCTATTGCCATATAAATAAACTGAATAGATTTGAATTTAAATTAATTATTGTAAAATTTGACAACAACAAAAAAAAACACCATGTATAACAAATTATTACTTTTCAAAGCCAAAAACACCATGAAGATAAATTCATGTTATAAACCTTCACCCATCCAATAAACACTGGGTATCACTTCCCATTTTATTTTTTTAAAGTTAATAATACAAAAGCACATAATTCACTGTCACTCAACATGAATGAGGTAGATTCATGCCAGCTAGACACATTTACTTAAAAACAAGGAGCTCCTTCTAAAGTAACACTTTCTGTTCAGATAATCTGCTCCGACCTTTACAAAAGCTGTTGTTAAGTGTCACTGTCACATAAATAAGGCTACAGGAAGAAATTTATCCCAAGATTTTCTTTCTGAGATACCTCTTCCATGCATGGGGTGTAGAAAGCTCCATGGAGTTCCATTCAAAGTGAGGAATCTGGGAAGGATAAAGGACACAAGCACACACTTTCATGTTTGTAGGACGATCATTTCTATACCGCACTGGCTAATGTTCTTACCTGAACAACACGATATCCCAGAATCTCAAGGTGTCTCTTTCTCATTAAGGCTTCACCTTTCATATGATGAGAGTTTTTGCAGAAAAACTTGGAATCCATGAAGTCGATAGCGACGCTATGAATAAAAAAAAAAGAATAATAAATGAATCGGTGGCTTTATCTCATTTTTAATAGTTTTTTCAGGCTGTATTCTGTGGGTAATCTTTAGAAAATGAAGTAAATATCCAGTCATTACACCAAAATACAGAGCCTTTGAAAAAGTTACAGCCAAATACTTTTATGCATTTTATTGGGAATTTATGCGACATGTCAAAACAATTGTGAAGTGGAAGAAAAATTATTCATTGCTTTCATTTTTTTCAACAAATAAGTGTGATATGCCTTTGTCTTTAGCCCCCTTTTACTCTGACATCACCAAATAAAATTTAGAGTAAGGATTTGCCTTCAGAGTTCATCTGTGTGTAATTTAATCGCAGAACAAATCCAGCTGTTCTGTGAAGACCTTTGGATAAAATTAGAGAGCATCATGACAGGTTAGGGGGAACGCAGCGGAGACGTCTAAAGCAGTCCTTCTGTTCATGGAAGCTTCTGCTTCAGTCCTTTAGTGTCAATATTGTTGCAAATGAAGACTTTGGTATATATTTTATTTGTGTTTGTTATGATAAAGTACAAAAACAAACCAGATGCACACAAAGTGTGTATCCTCACCGATGAGCTCCTGCCGGAAGCTCATCTCGGGCGTTTTCCAGTGAATTTGAGTCCCACAGAACCTTTCCTCTCTCTGAGATCTGCAGCGTGCTCGGCCCAGAGTAAGGCAACGGCTTCAAGTGTTTGTCTAGTTTACATTCGAAATCTGAAAATGCAAAGAATAAAATTCACACACCCCAGAATGAAAGCAAACCTCTCACCCCTTTAAGAACCGCTGTCACACAGACTTAAACTTACACATCAATCTCGCTTTCTACGCTCACAAAGCACTAATACCGGATAATATCCCACTACAATACTTCAGTTTGTGGTTCGAAAAAGTTTGAGGGGTAGGAATATTGTATGTGCAGCTTTTCTGTTTATCGGTGAGGGGGGAAAAAAAAAGGACAATATTACTGCTATACTCACCTATGGTGTAGAAATACGGTGTGACGACGGCTGCTCGGACAAAGTTAATGCCACCAAGAACCCCGCCCAACATTGTGTGGATCTGCTGCTGCACTGGACTGACGGAGCCATTCACTAAAACACATTTACACAGAAAATGTTTAATATATTTCAAAAGGAAACAGGAAAACAGGCCTAGCTCCGATCGCTCACCTTTCTTTTGCAGATGCTGGCAGTAACGCTCGTGAAACCACGGCACCTGAAACTCCGGACATTCCAGACACACGGCCCGATTGAGCTCCATGAGGCGCTGTTTCGTCCTCATCTTGAGGGAATCATGCAGGCCTGTAGGAACATAAACACTTCATTTCACCCCGCTGGACAAAGACTTTACTTACTTTTCATGCTGGACATGCAGAAGCGGGCCTCTGATCATACTTTCCAGCTGGCAGTCCAGTTTTCCAAGAAAACCAATGCTGAAGATTTCTCTGATTAGTTCTTCGGGAAAATGGTCAGCCAGAGCCAAGCAATATGCCAGGAGGACAAGCAGATGAGGGTCAAAGGAGCCTAAAACATTATAAGTAAAAGATTATGAGTGTATAGAGTTACAATCAAAGAGTAGAAATTGGTGCTGGGACATTTTACTTACTAATGTGAGGAGTGAAGCGCTTAATACAAACATCATAAAGCTCATCTACGTGAGCAGGCTCATAATTCAGGACAGAAAATGGTAGAAGAGTGGGGTATGTGGCTGAGAAGTGAATCTTATTGAGAAAAGAAAAAAATATATATTAGGGCTGGAACAATCAGATTAATCAATTATTGGAATAACTGTCAACTAATTACGTAATCAATTAATAGTTAGCTGGAATATATAGACTCTAAAAAAGGCCATTTGCTGAAAGAACAACATAGTCAGAGCAGTAATTAAGCCAAACTGTACAAAAAAAATACATGCATTTTGCATTTAGGATAAAAAAAAAAATATTTTTCTTTAAATATGTTTTACCAATGACCTAATGTGTTTATTTTCTTATTTAAAAAAAGAAATGCAATTATTTCTTTATTTGCAGATTTTAATGCATTTCTTATATTGTATAAAAAAAAGAGGCTTAAGTGGTTAAATGAAAAACCTGCAAAATGTCCCAATTTTTTTTATTTTTATCCAATGAACTGATTAATTATTACAATAATCTATCACTAAAATAACTGTTAGTTCCAGGCCTAATTAATGCAGACGCTAGTAATCCAGGATTAAATGTTAGGCTGTGTCCTCCGGTACCTCGTCAATGTGTTCTATGGCCACACTGGCGATTCTCTCCATCAGTGGAGGATTAAGTCGATTGATTCTGGTCAGGAAGAAGGCCAAGTCAGCAATGTTGCTCGGGTTGATCTGATCGATCATCCTGTTGAGCGTGACGAACGTCTCTTCCAGCAGCATCTCCTCGAACCACTCTCCTGGGGCGAACTTGATCTCTTCCAGCACCAGGTCCAGCCGGTCGGCCGTCTGCAGCCTCTCGCGGCCGCATTGGCTCAGCCGCTGCAGCAGGCGGACGTACTTGCTGTGGGTGTTGTGTCGGTACGACGGATCAGTCCGTATCCACTTGGCAACGGCAAAGGAGATGGTATTGAGCTCGCTGAGATTGCACTGCGCTATCACGTTGTCCACGTGCTGGGCCACGCCCTCGTCGAGCCGTGGGCTGGGCAGCATGGCGAGCACCCTGGTCAGCATGGTCACCTCATAGGGGTAGAAGCTGCGCTGCAAAAAGCTGCGACAGAAAAACGCCTGTCAGCGCACTTCTGAAACTGGAATGCTTAAAAGTAAGTCAATAAACACTAACCTGACCAAAATGGTTCTGAGGGCAGCAAAGAGTTCTGGGTTCTGATAATGCAACAGGAACAGGGCCTGGGTGATCCGGGCCACCTCCACCGATCTGTAGACAGGGAGCTTCTTCTGGATCACTGATGTAATTCTGGGAAATAATACAGAAGCAATTAAAAAAAAAAATACAAACTACCATTAATCCATTCATGTGTTTAATTAGGAAACAGGATATTTAGGAAGAACTGATAGAAAGAGCAGCTTCCATGGAGGATGTCTGGAGGATACAGAGATGTCAATAAAGAATCTCACATGGTAATAAAAGAGAAGAATTTCTATGAGTTTTTCAGAGCAAACGACTAAGTACTGACTCTCTCCCTTCTCATTCCGAATATCTTAATTCAAAAATATATATACTCTTAAGAAATGCAAAATCAAAATACATATTTAAAATGTGGAACCATCACAAATATTGCTTCTGCTGATGGAGCAAATGGAAAAAAAACAAAAAACATTCAGATATTCTGCTTCCAGGCGTGGAATCAACTCTAAAACACGCTGCAACAAGAAAAACTTGTTTCCTCAAAGGAGTTTAAACAAATGTTAAACATGCTGAGAAGTCCCACAAACAAGGCAAGGCCACTGATTTTGCTGTTTTTATTTATTTTTACTTTTTTTGAGGAAATAAACTCACTTGTTCAGTAAACTAAGGTTTCTGCTCTGACTCTCCTCCAGGGCTTCGACGATGGCCAAAGCCTGCTGAGCGCTGAACTCATCTGCCACCAGGAAGGTGGTGTTCTCCAACCTGAGAGGAAGTACACAACATAGTACACAACATCCATTCATCAGATTGGATGAATGGATAACTTCCACTCAGCAGTACCAACCTTTCTCTGATCTCCGGGCTGCTAATTGGTGCCAGAGCGGCAAAAAGTTTAGAGAAGGTGTAAGGGTCTGTGCTTGTGTCGATCAGCTCAATCAGCCTTTCTTTAGCTGCCAGCCTGAAGTCACAGTTGTTGAACTGAAGGGACTGATACAGACCCAAGATGATGCTGAGGTTCTCAGCGTCCAGTCTGGGAATGTTGCGCAAGAAAATCTCGTTGCACTTATCCAACAAGGGTCGGTGAGTGTACTTGACGCTGCGTAGAAACTGCACCATCCTTCTTGGAGTGTTGTAATTCAGGGGATTGTTTGTGTCCAGCAGACATTCAGCCCTGCTGATTAGAGCGTCCCGCAGCCGCGTGGACACAAGGTTCGACACGCTGACCATCAGAGCCGCCAGAACCCTGGAGAGACGAATGTCACCAAATGTGTGCAACATGAGATTGCTAAAGCAATTGTGTCTCGTAAAAGCATCCATACGGCCTTTACATTTTCCATGTTCTGTCGTGTTGCAAACACAAATGTCAAATGAGTATATTGGGATTTTAAGTAAGAGGCAAACACAAAGTTAGTGGATAGTTGTGAAGTGAGGAAAAAAAAATACATCTAGGTTTAATTTTCTCTTTTACAAATGAAAACCTGAAAAGTGTTGCATGATTTTGTTTTAAATATCCCTTACTCTTTTTTTCCCCTCGTTAAATATTAAGTAAATGAACACCAACACCATGACTGACCTGGCATTGTCTATGGATGATAACCTCTGGTCCAAAATGTTGGTGATGTGACCCATCAGAGGACTGCTATGGAGGAGCTGATCATGTAAAATCACTGCAAACTTTGACAGAGATGACATAGGAAGTCTACAAAAAAAACACAATGTGTTAAAAACAAATGGCAAAGTAACCAAATGTTTAAGGCTTCAGTGACTTTCATTTGATTTAAATGCTTGTGCTGAATTTAATAACTCTGAATTTGCTCTTTTTGGGGGGGATGGCTATGACAAATAGTTTCACATTCCACTTGGGAATCATCTGTGTATTTTATTGGCAGCTTTATCTAATCAGCTTTATAATTCAAAAGAAACCGATATAAATTTATTTAAAATATACCCGTCTACTCTTCGCCAAGCTTCTGAAACCATCTGTTGCACAAGGCTGTCATGTGGTTCCACACTCAGCCTGCAGAAGAGAGAGCAGTAGGTAATATTGTATTGTATTGTACTGGAATTTCAATAAATAGTCATTAAGCAAAGAGTCTATATACCTGAGGAACACATAAAGCATGTTGACCAGTGTTAAGTCATCCATCAGAGAAATTTTATTCTCCGCCAAAACCCGGAGGGTCAGGAACTCCGGGTGGCACTTGATGAGGTGGACAGTCCTGAGCAGTTCAGGTCTCTCCTTCTGAAAATCCCACAGCATCCTCACAGCACAGCTCACGTGTTCCACAGTCAGCTTGGTTCTGTTCTTCCCCACCACATCAAGCACCTGGTCGTCAGTGGAGCAAACCTGCAGCCCCTCCAGGACATGGTCTCTACTCCCCACACCCAGATGGAGGAGTCTTCTGAGACAGGGCCTCACACACTGCAGTCTGAACATGGTTACACACCTGGGTGTGAGCTAGGTGTGCGCTAAGGTCTTCATTGCAGTGCAGCGGAGAGGAGGCAAGATCACAAAACGGCGCATGAGTGGTAAGATGATGCTCCTTCAGAGGCCTGTCTTGTAAAAAAATAAATAAATAAAGGGAAAAAGGCAGGAAATACATTGAAAGTCACAAGGTTTATTGTTCTTTTTGATGATTTTGGCAAACAGCTAAGTGAAACTCAAAATTCAGTTTCTCGGAGCATTAAAATATTCCCCAACACCATACTAGGAATTTTAAGAAGCTGGCTGTTTTCATAGTTTTGTATCAATGCATATTAATGGATTCGTGTCCAAAATATGTTTAACTTTATTTAACAAGTACATAACAAATGTAGCTTAACTGAGTACGTGTTTAATATGTGGTTCAGGTCTTATTTTATCAATTAAATTAGGTATACAGAATAATTTATTACATTTTTCAATTGCAATACATAAACAGTACTAGATCAGTCATTTTCATACTTGCAAAAAATGAACTAAGTTTTGCTTAAGGTCAACGACTAATTGTTACATGCAAGTACTTACACAGTTCAGTCGGACATGGCCATCGTATCTGTCAGTGGAGTCGAATAAACAGTTCCTTTAAGTCATAAAATACGAGTTTTAATTCAGATTACAGACCAGATCCTCACGTGGGTACACGAACATCACCTTAAATAACCTCCATATTTGCATAAGTGTAATTTATCTTTTGGTTTTCTAGATTTATAGAAGAAAAACAGCATTATCTTTGTGACATAAGTAAAACAGTCATTAAAATGCCTCAAAGTCAAAATTACATAGCATGTGTGCTGAGAAGTTTTACTTCCGTGGCAGGTCATGCAGGTCAGTGGTTTATTTTCCCTGATATTTAGTTTTCAGGCACAAGCGCTTGTACCTGGTGATAACCATTGTTCAAATGCTTAATTAAGTTGCTTTCATAGCTCTTGCCTTGTGGTTCTAATAACGTAAATCAGACAATGTGATGTTTGTAAAAGGTTTGTACGCTTTATTTTGAGAGAACGGTTTTGCTTCTTTGGGAATATTTTTCCTGTCAGGAAAATTTCAGGGCATAAAATTCCCCCAAGCGTTCACTGGCTCGCCACTCTAGGCAGACACCAGTTGACGTTCCTGCCGCGCCATCTTTAGAAAACAGTGAGCTCAATTCTGAATGAAAATACGCTTTTCGTCGCTTGTAAGAACTTCTCGCTGTATGGACTGAAATTTTTGTTTTTCCAGGTTAAGTATTGTTACATTATCTACGTATACTTGTCTGTTTTTCTAAAGTAGTGAAACCGAAAAGCTCCCATGAAGTTGTCAAACCTCTTCTGTGTGCGTGTATGGCTGCTGCAGACATTAGGCGAGTTTTTTTGGCTAATGCTAACGGCGGGGCCTACATGGGAGATCGTGTGTCAGTGTGACTATGCATGCACTCCGCAGACCTAACCAGTAGATAAACGGAAATTAATGGAATATTCAGTCTCTCTATTCAAGTATCCACGAAACTGCTCCAACATTTCTAAAGATCCAAAGCGCTATGTAGCTAAAGCTAACCAGCTAGTCGTAAAGAGACGTAGAAACAATTCAGCTTCAAATTGTTCAATTATATCTTAATCCATATGTTGCTACAGCGTAGGCTTTCAGCACTCAATAGTTTTTTTTTATTTGCTAAGTTTTAAGTAATTGGCGTGCATTCTCTGCGTTTAATATAAAGAGCTCAGAGGTAAATTTAAGCTCATCCTGTAATTTCATTTGTTTGGTTCAACTGCAGGTGTTTGGGAGAAACTATGGGGATCAAGGTTCGCCCTCGCTGCTTCTTTGACGTCGGGATCAGTAATGTTCTAGGTGAGAGGAATGTAGAAGGTATTTTTATTTTTTTTTTAAATCAACAGTAGGTGATGGGATTGCGAGATTGTCCTTTTACATAGAAAAATACATCTTCAAGCTTTTTCTTCTTTTTCGGCTTTTCCCTTCTCCATTTATTCATATCCTCTGCATCCTCCACCCGCACTACATCTAACCTCCTGTTTTCTTAATATCCTCTTTGGTCTTCCTCTCACCCACCTGCCTTGTGTTTCCAAACTCGGCATCCTTTTGCCCATCTTTATCTCCAAAACATCTGAAGGTTGCTGTCTCTCTGATGTACTCATTCCCGATTCTGCCCATCCTTGTCATTACCAAATACAACCTCAAGATCTTCAACTCTGCAACCTCCAGTTCAGCCTCCTGTCTTTTACCCCATTGGCTCTGATTCTAAACCACACATCATCACTGGTCTCGCTGCCATCTTGTACAACTCTCCTTTCATTCTTGCCGATACCCTTTCATCACTCCAACCACTTTTCATCACCCACTCCAACCTGGTTGCACAGACTTCTTCACCTATTTTACACACTCTCTGCTGCTCTGGACTGTTGAATTATCAGAAGTCCTTTACTTTTACTTCTGCTCCCTGTAACACTTACTGTTCATTAGACTTTATGTTTAATGAGTCCAAAACATGGTTGTTGTTGGTGGATTGACTGGGAGAAAAATCAAAAAAAAAATTCAATATTTAAAACTTCAAATTATTAAAACTTTACAATTGGTCTAAACTATATTTATTAAATATGTCTCCCAAAAACAGCGAAAGCTAAGTATTCAATCCTGACTCACTTCTAACTTATTGATTCTTCATCACAGTTGGCAGAATAGTGGTGGAGTTATTTTCAGACATCTGCCCCAAAACCTGTGAAAACTTCCGATGCCTCTGCACAGGTGAAGGACTTCTCCACATTCTTTTTTTTTCTACGAATTGATCATCTTCATGTTACAAATCAGTTATGACAATGGACTGTTATTTCATTTAGGCGAGAAAGGCATAGGCAAAGGAACTCAGAAGCCCCTGCACTACAAAGGATGCCTTTTCCATCGCATTGTGAAAGACTTCATGATTCAAGGAGGAGACTTCAGCGAAGGTGAGATATAAAAAGGCTGTGAGTGAAATACTTGGTGTAGACTGGTTTGAGCTTCATGTATAATGTCAACATAGACCCAATACTGACCGTTTTCTTCCTGTCACTGCACGTCTTCCACTTGCTCTTAATTTTGTAAACAAATGTCACTCATGTAAAAGTGTTAATTTTTACATTAACATCTAAAATAGAATAAATAAAACCAATTTATTATTACCCCGAGTTAATTTGTGGAAACAACTTTGTAAATACAGGCGCATACAAGGACTGGAATAGTATCTAAATTTATTCACGCATACTCCTGGTCTGGAAAAGTATGAAAAAATATAATTTGGTTCTGCAAATATTTCTTTTTCTCTGTTCTCTACAGAATAATAATAACATCTAGGAATGGGACTTTAACACGTTTTCATCGATTGATTAATTAATTACATGGATTTTAGCACATTAACGCAATTAATCCCATTCTTTCTTATTGTCAATAATTTAGCACTAAGAAGGGTTTTTTTTAGTAAAAAATGTTGCTTCTTTCACTGAACATCAGTATACATAAATGGTCTCAGAGAAGAAGTGGCCAGGGTAAAATAAGTGGTAAAATATACCTTTATTTCAGAACATATGAGAAACATATCTTCTAATGAATTGTAAGCAACTAGCATCTGATTGTACTTTATTCTTCTTCACCACAGGAAATGGAAGAGGAGGTGAATCCATCTATGGAGGCTTTTTTGAAGGTAAAGAAGCCACCATCAGAGCTGTGTGATGTCATCAAACACACTGTTGGCTTCAAGATGGCCGAACAATCCTCTCCTTTCCCCTCTAGATGAAAGCTTTGCTGTTAAACACAACAAAGATTATCTGCTGTCTATGGCCAATCGGGGCAAAGATACAAATGGGTCACAGTTTTTCATGTAAGTGGCTTTTTATTGTTTTTTATAAATAATGTCAGTTTTATTTTTTGGTAGTACTTATCGAACAAGTTTACACATTCATTGGCGATTCTCTTCACTGACCGTCTCTGACTCTTCAGAACAACAAAACCCACGCCTCATTTGGATGGGTAAGAAGCACCTGATTTTATTTCTAAACACAAACTGATTGTGCTGTCAACATAAAATTTGATTTACCTCGTCTGTTTTTAGTGTCCATGTGGTTTTTGGTCATGTCATTTCTGGCCAAGAAGTTGTTCAAACAATGGAGAACCAGAAAACGGATCCTAACAGCCGGCCGTACGCTGAAGTGAAAATTCTGAACTGCGGAGAGCTCATCCCGAAATCAAAAGGTTTGTTTGGATCTCTGGGTTTTCATAAAAAACTGGTATAAACGCCCTAAAACTGATTTTAGGGCGTTTATACCAGTATAAACGCCCTAAACAACATATTTTATCGTTCTTTTTTTTTCTTATGTTTTTTGTCTTTTAAAGGAAAGAAAGCAGATAAAAAAAGAGAGAAAGCCTCGTCCAGCTCCAGCGGTGGCTCATCTGATTCTGAAAGCTCCTCGGATTCTTCCTCGGGTTCAGAAGAATCTGAAAAAGAATCCAAGAAGCGAAAGAAAGAGAAAAAGCTAAAAAAGAAGCAAAAGAAGAAGGAAAAGAAAAAGTACATCATATTTTTGCATGACTTCTGACTTTAATGTTTATTTAAAAAAAAAAAAAAGCTACTTCTAAAACAGAATTTTTCTTTTTCTAGGTCTGTTGAGGAAACTGCTGAAGAGAAAGAACAAGAAGACGAGGTGACCTCCACTGTACGGCCTGAAGAAATCCCTCCCATCCCAGAGAACCGGTTCCTCATGAGGAGAAGTCCTCCACCAGCCGAGAATCCAAACAAGGAGGACGAAAAGGACCCGAGGAAAAAAGAGGACAGATCCAGACAGAAGTTAGTGTTTCATAAGCTGTCGCAAGAAAGGAAAACCTGAAGTAATGGTACTGTGTTTGCTTGACCATCTTGTTTTTCTTCATTTGCAGCGCTGGCTTATATAATTCTCAGTCACCATATCAGAGGCGATTTCAGGTTACCACTCGATCAGGAAGGAAGATAAAAGGGAGGGGACCGAGGGTAAGATTCGAAGAGCTCAGCTAAAATATTTCTGCTTTCTATAAAATCATTACTTTAATTTTAAATATAATGCATCATTATTCAAATTTCCGTGTATCTTTTGTATTATTTCTTTTAACATTTAAATTGGATATACTTGGCTCATAAGCAGTTCCAGGTTTAAGACAAAAAAAAAATCTTAATTTTATTTCTTCCAACAGAGGTACCGAACTCCATCACGTTCTCGTTCAAGATCTAGAGATCGATACCGGCGTAGCGAAACTCCTCCACACTGGCGCCAGGAGATGCAGCGTCAGAGGATGAGGGCAGTCACCAGAGAGCGATGGATTAAGGGGGACAAGTAAGAACGGTTTACTTTATGAACAGGTGGAGTTTCAGAAAGAGGGCGTGTGCAGGGTGTGGGTGGTGCGAGGTTGCAGGGACAGCTATAGCTTTTAACATACTGAATTTTAATAAAATACTTCATCATTAAAAGGTATGTATTTTATGAATTGAAACAAACTACAGATACGATTTGTTTATTTGACGTGTACAATCAACAAATTTTGTCCCTTCATACGTAAAATTAACAATATTGATGAGCTAAGATCATCTAGGTTATTCAATATTTTCAGACCATTCAGGAATAGACAATATTATTCAGAAATCTTTCTAAAAACTTGAGATGTAATTTTGGGTTACATATCAAATTGTCCATTACCTTACTGTTTTCCATTTATTTATTACAGAAGTGACTTTATTGATGCTAAGGATGAAGAAGCTAAGGCTCCAAAACGAGAGAGAAGGATGTCCAACACAAAAGATGAACACACAGCCGAGGGCAAAAAGGAAAAGAAAACTCGGTCTCACAGGTCTAAAAGCAAAGAGGGCAGTACTGCAGAGAAGGATGAGCATCACAGCAAACACAAAGCGAAGAAAAAAGAAAAGTCCCGCAGTCGCAGTGGAAGCAGAGAAAAGAGTAGAAGGTCAAAAAGCAGAGAGAAGGCCAATAAGCAAAAAAGTAGTGACAGAAGAGGGCGCTCACGGAGCAAAGAAGGACATAAAAAAGAAAAAGAACCGGAGGCAGATCAAAGTAAAGATAGAAGTAAAGGCAAGGAATCTGATACGAAGCATAAAGAGGGTAAAGAAAAGAATCAGGAGAAAACAAAGGCAAAATCAGCAAGCAAGGAAAGATCCAGCAGCAGAAACAGAGACAAAGATAAAGACGAAAAAACAGATAAGGAAAGGGCCAGAAAAAGAAGCAGGAGTAAGGAGAGGGAGAAACAGAGAAGAGGAACATCCAGGGAGAAGGACAGGCGCTCCAGAAGTCCAGACAGGAGTAAGACCAGAGACAGAGGTAGGCGCTCCAGGAGCAGAAGCCGTAGGAGAGACCGCAGCAGAGATCGATCTTCTCAAAGAAATGACAGAAGCAGGGACTCTACCAATCGGAGGAGGCGGCGTAGCAGCAGCAGCAGCAGCAGCAGCAGCTCCGACAGTGATAGAGCAGAAAAAAGGAAGAGCCGAAAAAGTCCCGAGTCTACAAAGAGAAAGAAATCCAGAGACAAGAGAAGCCCGGATAGTACAAAAAGCAAAGATAGAAGAGATTGCAAGAAAAGTCGGTCGAGCTCTAGTTCCAGCTCCGACAGCGACTGATCACTTTGCTTTTAACTAACAAGTTAGTTCCACCTGCAGATAAACATAATTAGTCCTCTGTTCAGATCTCCAGCTTATATAAACTGGAGCAGACATCAAAAAAAAGAGGAAAAAACTAACATAACACCTTCTCACATGTGTAACTACAAACTGCTGCTTCGTGCGAACTCTAGCTGGACCTGAAAGAGCGTTGTTTTAATCATGGAGCTGGTTAGAGGAACCTGTAAGGCTGGCAGAAACACAATGATCCAGAGCTGACGTTTAATGTGAACATAAGAAGCAAGTACCCAATAATATTTTAATTTCACATGACCACAACAGCTCACACAGATTTGATTCTTTTTTATTTTAGTTTTGCAGAAACCTTGCTGTCAGTCTGTTTAGTTAAAAATAAAAATATTTTACTGCAACTTCTCTCCATTTTTACTAAGCAAAAGACCTGGAAAAGAAGGTTATCTTGCATGCTCATCCCTGTTTGATTTATTTAGATGAGATACTTGTTTTGTTTTTTTGTTTTTTTTTGTTACTCTGCCAAACCTTTACTGTAATTCTGTCATCTTTACTTAGAATGGAAAAAAATGTACAATTTCTTTCTTGGAAGAAAATGTGGAAGTGCTGATTAAATTATAAAGCTTGGTTTCTTTGTTTTTTATATCCTGTAAGAGTCCAAAACATTACTTCAAATCAAAATGACAATAATAAAAACCTAAACTTGAAGATGTCACCTGGCTGAGACTGTGTCTTGGTGATGACTTTGATACATGGAGATAAAACTGCTTATCTGCTCAATGTTGACCGCTGGTTATTTTAGATTCTTAGCTTTTCCTGGTCAACATACTGTATAATCGCTGTAGGTTTTCTCCATTTTTAAACTATAAATGTAAAAGTTCACTTTGAAATTACTGCAGATATTCCAAGAAGTTCAGGAAAACTTTAAATATCGGACAAGGAAATGGACACAACATTCAAATACTGATACAAAGGATAAAATCTACTAATGCAAATATTATCCATATTAGGAAATGGAAAACTTAAATTCAAGACTAAACATCCCAGAGTTAGACTTTTTACCTAAAATCTTTCCAGATTTCCGTCTGAAAACATCTCAGTTTGAGACCAAACAGAATTCAGTTATACAATGAAGCAAATGTGCACCCTGAAAGAAGTGAGCCCTGCTGTACCGACGTTTGATCTGTGACGGATAATTGCAAATCAACACACTTTATCTGATTAAAGAACAACATAATTGATCACCAAAATAATAGTTGCAGCCCTAGTTTTAATCTTTAAAAAAAATTTTCACCAGGTGAAGCCCAGTCTCTTCTTCGCCTCGTGAATGTCTCCAGCCTCATTAAGCTTTCTGATGCTTTCTGTGGTGATGGACACGTATCTGGGCATCTGAGCCCCAGTGCTGTCCTGGACGAGGTAGCTCGGCCTGACGCCGCTGAAAACGGGGCCGTGCCCACCTCCCGCTCCTTCTCTCGTGGCTTTGTAAAGTGGAATCAAATTTCTCTTGGCCTCTGCTGCTGCCTTGATGATGTGCTGTGAATACTGCTGAAACTTGAGTTCTTCTTCAGCGCTGAGCTTTGCGTTCGTTGCTTCGAACTCTCGTTCCTCGTCTTTCATCTGCTGAAGTCTGGCGCTTCTTTCCGCCTGCATGTAGGAGAGAGCCAGGTTTCACGTTCAGACGTCAGCAATCATAAACGCTGAAGCGGGTAGTGGTGGAGTTTTTCCAGCCGTTACCGTCTGTGCGACGTTGAAGTCGTGCAATTTTCTTTGTTGTTCTCTCATTTTCTCAGCCTTCAGTTGTTGCTTCTTGGCGTATATTTTGTCGGCTTCTCTCTTTGCCTCCAGAGCATCTCGGGTTTCCTGCTCTGCAGTTTTATCCAGGTGCTCCTTTTCCTTTTTCTGACAAAAAAATTTGTATTTAGAAAGTTGTTTCTAAAACAACCATCGTGTCAAGTATTATGAATGATGCTGCACTACCAAAAGCTCCCTGTGTGCAGCTATCGACTTCAACATCTCAGACTTCTTCCGCTCCTCCTCCAGCTGCAGCTGCGCCTGTCTTGCGTCCCACTCAGCCAGAGCTTTAGCGATCCTCTGCTCCTCGTTTGTAGCCTGCTCCTGCTGCGTGGCTGTCAGCTTGTTCAAAATCCTCTCTCTGCGCTGCTGAACTTCACTGGAGAAAAAAAACAAACCAAAAGACTCAAATGAGCAACTCGAATGAGAAATCCTAGCAGATGATCTACAACGAGTGCATCTTTCCACCACACCTTTTCCTTCCACTCAACTTTCCATCAGAAATAATTTTGGTATCAGTAATTTTCTACTGCACAACTACACAAGCAGTCTTCCACATGATTATGTAACCCATCTGATGGCTGTTATGCATTGCTGGTCATATGTTGTCATTGGATGCAAAATCACTTAAACTGATATAAATAAAGACTTGAAATGGATCCCTCTCTGCAGTGAATACGTGGGTTCAACTGTTTAAATTGAATATCAAAAATATGCAAACTTTTCAGTAATAAATAAATCCAACTGTATTTAATGTTTTGCAGGACCTAAATAGCTCTTTCTCTCTTTGTTTCCGTAGCTTTGTCATGTGTTCCTTGGTTGAAATAAAGAGTTTCATCTGCTCCTGTTCAGCCTTCTGCTTTTGCGCCTCTTGCTCTTTTCTTAGTGCCCTGTTATTGAGATGATCCTGAGGGACACAAAACATACAAATAAACAGACTGTAAAATCTGGACGCAAAGGATGAACAGTCTCGTCTTTTATGATTGACCAGGTGAGCGTTCATGAGGTTCCTCTTCTGGTCTGCTTGCCGCTCTGACTCCATTCTTTGCTCCCGCTGATAACGCTCTTGAAGTTGCTGGATTTCCTCAGCGTCCTTCTTGATTTCCAGCTTCTGCTGCTCCCGCGCAAACTCGTTGGCTTTTATCCTAAAAAAGATAAATATTTCTGATTTAGATTAAAAAAAATTTTTTTCAACATTACTAAGAAGTCCAACTAAAGAGGTGAAGTGGTGCGGCTGCAGGGACGGATTTGGTCTTACTGGTTCTTCAGGTCTTCTGCTACTGTCTGTCTCTCAAGCTTCTTTTGCACAGCCTTTTCCTGCTCTTTCCTCAGGGCTTCACCGTTTCTGGTTGTCATTATTTCCAGGAACTTTTTATCCATGTCTTTAGCGGCACTTTTCATCCTTTGCTTGAGCTCTGTCTGAGCCTCCCTCTCTTTCAGCACCTCTGTGTGCAGGAGGGCGCGCTGTGGAGGTAGCAACATTGAGTTGTCACAGATCTAATTAGATGTAATATCTACGGTGCTGAACTGTGATGCTTGTACTGACGTTTAATCCTTTCACCCGGTCGTTTTGATAATACAGCTGAGTTCTGGCTTTGGTCAAGGCCTCTTTTCGCTCTTCTTCCCTGTATTTGGCTTCCTCTGCAGCCATTTCTTTCCTCTTTTCCTCCTCCATCTCCTCTCGGATCTTCTTGGCCTCCAGCCTTTTCTGCCTTTTACCCTGAAAACAAATGCAAATGTACAGTTTGGTTCACGTTTCAGGTTTAGATCTTTAAGAAACAGCAACACCCATGTCAGATTTTACACTGAGTCTTACAGCAATGGTATCAGGCCACAGCTTAACAATTTCCTTTGACTGCAGGTGCAGGGCCTCCCTGTGTTTGGCTGCCTCTCTAAGATGCTCCTTTTCTTTATCGACCCCATTCATTTCATCTTGAATCCTGTGCCAGCCAGTTTTTCTTAGGATGGTGATTTGTCTGAGATCCGGAGGCTGGAATACTTTGTCTTTCTTTCCTGGTTGAAAAAGTGCAAATAATGACATAAAAAAAGAAAAAAAGAAAAACAGACCCAGTTTCTAACATTTTATTGGTAATTTTCATGTTTTGTCTTTTACTGCAAAACAGTTTTAAGTCATGGATATATCACTATCATGGATAGTGGAACGACTTAGGTTTCTACTCTGAGTGTTTGCACTTTGCCATGGTAACCCCTTTGTTTGCTTTTCTAAACCCTCCAAGGGGCAAATTGACCCAGAATGTACTAATGTACTAGACAAAGGGCTGCAAATATAAAAACACAACACATCATGCCAAATACAGGGTTATGTAAAAACCCCTTGAAACTTTTCACATTTTGTAACATTGCAACCAAAAACCTTGATGTTTGGCATTTTATGTGATTGACTGTAACGTCTGAAGAAGACAAATGCCTTTCAAAGCTCACAGAATGCTGGACAGTTATTGAACATATTATTGGACATATTTTCTGTTGATGTTGATCATGTGCGGTCATGATTACAGGGTCGTTGTCCTGCTGGAAGGTGGACCTCTGCACCAGTCTCAGGTCTTTTCCCGCCTCTAACAAGGTTTCTTACAGGACTCACTTGTAATTTACTCTATAGATTTTTCCATGCACTTTGACCAGTGGACCACTGATAGAAAGCATCGCTGCCACTTGGTGGCACTCCTTGCCCAGTCTGTCTGTCATACTCTACGCATTTTCAGAAGAATGGTGACAAAGTGAGAGGTTTTAAGTGTGGAATATTACTTTACAACCTAACCCTGAGGTCTATAACTAGTAGTAGCTGTTCTGTCCTCCTGAACTGTGTATCTCTGCAATTCCTGCAGCGTAATCATGGTCCTTTCTTTGCTTAATGCTTACCTTGTCCATCAGCAAATGATGAAAATGATGCAAATGATAGGTCGATTGACATGAAGAATTGTTGTTTTTCAACCTAACTCAGTTTTAAACCTCTCTAAAGCATTATCCATGACCAGTCTGGTATGTCCCTTGGTCTTCATGATGAACTTAATATACAAAATTACTCCAAAAAGCCTTCAAAACAGCTGTATTTACATTGAGATCACAGCACAGTGTGCAAGGGTGTCCGATTAAAAGGTAGTGAATAGAAATACAGAATTTGACTTGTAAAAGTGAAATTCTGTTGTCTGCTATATAAAATCGAAATCAAATGTATTGGGATTTGTGATGTAATCTGCAGAAAAACTGAAAAGTTAGTATTGTTCAAAGGCACTGTAGAAAATAAATGCAGTTGTATTACTTTAGCAAACAAATTGGTAAATAAATAAACAGTTCTAATGTACCTTTAGAAGTCTAATAATGCAAACATTTACAGAATAACAAATCAGGATTTCATTAAAAGTAGAAGATTTTCGGTTTCCCTTTGCTGAGACACATAATTGCAACGCAAATTAGACTTAGCTCACTAGATTTGGGTAACATAATGTCTATTGAGACATAACATGTCACCATATAACAGCTCAACACCAATTAAACTTGCAAAACCTTGGATATTTTATTTAATTCTCACCGCTTTTACTGAACAGTCTGCGACTCCCATCGCACGGAGCCATTGACGCCATATCTAGTTGTTGAAGTCGATTTAAACTTCGTTAAATCATAAATCCCAAACTGAAATGTTAAGGATTACTGTCGCGTTACAAATAACCGAAACTAAAGACCATCGCCGAATGGGTATAAATTCAGCTGTTCTTACTAACAGCCAATCGCAAAGATCGTCCCAACCTAAACAACCAATCAAAAGCTGTTCACGATGAAACTTAATATTCGGGTGACCCTTCTACACGGCTTCTGTTGAACTGTATCTAGGCAACCGAAGAACCAATCACAGTCCGCAGAAGTGTGACGGCTAAAAACGCCATACATTTTATAATTAAACACTGAAGTCATTAAAACATCCACATAATTAACGTGCTACTATTCTGAAATAAATATTTAAGTAAACATTTTGATAATTTATTGCATAATATGCTTTGAACTACATGGTTAATATTTTCAGTTTGTTTACAGGGAGCACTGTAGCCCAGCAGAGGTCATCTCAATTCAGTTTACTGGCCATTTCCATTGATATCAAATCCAAATCAGTTAAGCTAAGTTTCAAATGACCAGTTTTGGTTTGAATGTTTGACCTAAACTTTATTAATATTGATAGATAACACTAATAACAATCCCAGTAGTAAGCTTGGATCATTAAATAGTGGATGTCTTGGCTGTACTCATTTCAAATAATCATATAAACCCTGACTTGCAATTTAGGTAGCATGATCTTAGCAACAAATGCTGTAATATATGTTATTCAACAATCTTTAATTAAAAGTAGTTGCCTTGTCTAGGTTCCAACTTGATTATTTACAGTTTTTACAGCGGACTCTTTTTTGTTAGTTTTTTTGTTTTTACGGATCTGCAAGCATTAGCCATTTTCAAGCCTTTTATGAGTGCAAGCCCCTGCACTGTGGATGGTGGCTGTCTTTACGTTAACAGTCGTGCAATAATAATCTTTCAAGAGGTATTGTGCATTATTTTTGAGTGTGAACGAGTGAATGACATATTAAAATATGTTGAAAAATTAAAGTTAAGCGTTTCTGTGTTTTGTTCCTGCTTTTTGAACTAACTGTTGGAAATTTTTACCGCTATCGCAAAAGCCTCAGTTGACATTACCTATCAAAGTACTAGTCAGCTTTTCTCTGTTTATTGACCAAGAAAAACAAGGCAGTTCACACCAAACGACTTACATTATCAGTTGCAGTTCAAACAGAGACAGATGGGTATGGAACACTAAATGGATAAGGGAGCTGTCATGTGCAGCCTAGTGAGTCAGGCGACCAACATCATCTACTGAATTAAGACTCATGGGACCTAACTCACAGTTCATTTAGAGTAAACGATAAAAAAAAATGAAATAGTCGGTCTTTTAATATTCTCTCTTGTTATTAAAGTAATGGTGTTGGAGATTTTATTGAGCTGTTCTGGGTATGCAAAAGATCTGGAAAATTAAGGCAAGATGTATTTTATGAATTTTTTTCAAGTAAAACTATATTACGATCCACACCAGTAAATTTAAAGTTTTCCTGTAAACCAATAGAGATTTTTGAGTGACCTAGTCAAAGTCAATGACTTTGAACAAGGTATTCATGTCTTCAACCCTCAAAGATGAAAGAGTGATTCAAATTATTTGAGACTT
Source organism: Poecilia formosa (assembly GCF_000485575.1). Lineage (NCBI taxonomy): Eukaryota > Metazoa > Chordata > Actinopteri > Cyprinodontiformes > Poeciliidae > Poecilia > Poecilia formosa. Next base: position 1,958,036 of record NW_006799955.1, read on the forward strand.
TTAAACATTTCAGACAAAAAAAAATGTCTAGGGGAACATGAATTAAAGTGAATGCAAAATGTTGGGCAAAATTCAGATCTGAAATAAATTTTTAGCTACATGTTTGTATTTTTGGAATATTTTTCAAACTGTTTTCGGTTAGAATATTTACTGTTTGTTTGATCCTTATGGCTTGAGTTTTATAAAACTTGATTAATGTGATGGAAATTCAGTTCAATTAAATCTGTACGCAATATTCTTGCAATGAAAGCACACTTCTTCCAACCACAAATGCGTTAAGTTTCTTGATTTTTCTGAACTGGTTTCCAGTGTGCACGTGCGGTTACGTCAGAACAGGAGATGCACGAGAGGCGGGACCAAGTTAAAAAGGGGGGGTTCGTGGGAAATCAGTGACAGCCATTCAGAACTCCAAATAAGAAGCAGGGAGCGGAACTCCCCCAGTGTCCATCATTTCACTACCACATCCAGCAGTGGCCCCTCGGCGACAAGCAGGCAGAGAAAAAAAAAAAAAAAACCTCCAAAGATGGCTCCGATCTGCATCAAAACTGTGCTAATCAGTGAAAGCGTTGACCCTCGCTGCAGGGCGATCTTGGAAGAAAACGGCATCCGTGTCACTGAAAAGCAGAGTATGAAAAAGGAGGAATTAATCGCAGAGATCAAGGTTGGTGTTGCCATCGTGTAGTTTCCTTGCTCGGTGTTTCAAGAAGCGTAAACCTGCTGCCTGTTTGCGGAGGAAAAGTTGCATCAGCTGGAAACGTGCTGCACTTTTCTTGGGAAAAACACACAAAAAAACAAACAAAGCGGAGATAATCTGTTTTAATAATTAACTGGGATGTATCGCTGGCAAACGCTTTTTTAATACCACATCGAAATGTGCAAAGTGACTTCAGCTTAGTTCCGGCCATTGTGAATCTGATGCAACTCATCCCTGAGTTCCCATCACTCCCACATGCTACAGTGGCACTTGTTATCAGATCCACGTTGAGACGAACGTGCACGGGCATTTATTCCAAGTTTTAAAAGAACATTTAAAGTGGATTAATGCCCCAGTAGTGAATTTTCCTCTTTAAACCTAAATGCACTCCAGTGTTTAGGCCCTGGACACTTGGATCCTTGGGTCAAGTGTTAGCTATGGACACCATTAAGCCACCCTCTCTATTGCTATTAATATTTATCAAGTTGATTGGTAAAATTTTTACTGTTATTTATGGATTTAAAGAAAAAAACATTTATTTTAAAGCTTTCTTTTGGGATTATTTAATTTATAATTTGATTTGAGCTAATTAGTGTTTACACTACTGTTAAAAAAGTAGCTTTTTGTTTACAATTGCAGGTTACAGTGTCAACATTTTGTATTGATATAATAAAAAAATTACTTGCCCAGATTATTTTTAAGTAATATCCACCCTCAATACTTTAGTTGAATGTAAAAAATTACTTTAGAATTTTTGGTAATAGCAATTGATTTACCTGAAGAAAGGGGAAAAGAAATGTCTTAACTAATCTTTTGAAGTACCTATATAGCAGAGCGCCACCTATTTGCTTAGTTTTCTCCTCACACATATTATATATTTTAAATGTATTATAGCCAACAGTGCTGATATATTATGCATCCTTTGTGGAATTAGCTTGAAACTTCATGTGCATGATTTAGTCTATTTATATGACTGCCAACATAAATTCAGCAATAACTCTGTGCTTTGCTTCACACTTTAGGACTACGATGGCCTTGTCGTTAGATCTGCGACCAAGGTGACAGCGGACGTTATAAATGCTGCTGATAATCTCAAAATTATTGGGAGAGCTGGGACCGGTGTGGACAATGTGGATGTTGATGCTGCCACCAAAAAGGGCGTAATTGTCATGAAGTAAGTGTGCAGCTTAAGGCAAACGTTCTGTGCGCTGCGCCACGCGGTTTAACCCACCGTCCGTTTTATTTCATTTCCAGCACACCAAGTGGCAACACCATCAGTGCCGCCGAGCTGACCTGTGCCCTGCTGATGAGCCTCTCAAGGCAAGAGGTTTTTGTAAAACATAAAATAAATAAACAAACGTAGCCTAATATCTATTCATCTGTCTAATGTCCTTTCTATGGTCTCTAGAAATGTGCCTCAAGCTACGATGTCGATGAAACAAGGCAACTGGGATCGCAAAAAGGTACGTGGAAATTTCCATCTGCGACAAGTTTGGATTTGGCACGTGCGGCAGTTTAAGTTGCGTGGCTGGCTCCATTGTTCATTCAGTTGTCGGTAATCAAATGCGACAGCTGGTTCTGCTCTGTTCATATTTAGGGTCTTTGTCTTCACTTCTACAGTTCATGGGTGCAGAGCTGTACGGCAAAGTGCTCGGGATTGTCGGGCTGGGACGAATAGGAAAGGAGGTTGCCACAAGAATGCAAGCATTTGGCATGACGGTGAGTCAAGACAGTCTAACATGATGAGACTTGTGGGATTATAACACTTATACAAATATTACAAGGCTGTTTTTTTTTTTGTTTTTTTCTTTTTTGCTTCACACTAGACGATCGGCTATGATCCGATCACTCCGCCTGAGGTGTCGGCGAGCTGGGGGGTGGAGCAGATGTCTCTGGAGCAGCTCTGGCCACAGTGTGACTACATCACTGTCCACACTCCTCTGATGCCCTCCACAGTTGGTGAGCTTCACTGTCCTCATAGAGGATGACGGGTACAACAATGATATGCAGACTAATGCCATGTTGTGTTCTATTTTTAAGGTCTGCTCAACGATGAAACATTTGCAAAGTGCAAGAAAGGAGTGAAGGTCGTGAACTGTGCAAGAGGAGGCATCATCGATGAAGAGGCTCTTCTCAGAGCTTTGGAGTCTGGACAGTGTGGAGGAGCTGGACTCGATGTTTTTATTGAGGTGAAATCTAAGCCACTTATGTCTCTGGAATCGACAAAGTTTCTCTGTAGTTTCTGAAGCAATTTTGTTTTTACTAGAGATGCTTAGAGAAATCAGCTAGTGACTGGATTTTTGCTGATTTCCTGCTTTAATTGTTCCCAATCTGTGGGTGGCAGGTCAAAAACAATAAACAGTTTTATTGCTGGGCAATAAAACTGTTTCAGTCATTTATAGAGAATGCAAAAATGTAATTTATACTCCAACTTCAAAACTGATTGGAAAAAACAAGCTTAAACCAATTTTTCTTCACTGTGTACATTTTTCATACATGAGGGCCATGATGTGGCATCAGCTCGGATCCTAAAATAAAGAATTAATGACTCTCAACTGAAATGATAGAATAAAATTAACTATCCTGTTAATGAAGTAAAAATTAGTATCAGAAAGTCAACATTTTAAGACACTGTAGTTTAAAAATTGGCTGAAAACTCTGATCCAGTTCTTATTGTTCTGAGTTTGTTGGCTGCAGGAGCCGCCTAAGAACCGTTCTCTGGTGAACCATCCTAATGTCATCAGCTGCCCTCACCTTGGAGCCAGCACCAAGGAGGCTCAGGCCCGCTGCGGCGAGGATATCGCCCTGCAGATTGTGGACATGGTGAACGGCAAAAACCTGGTCGGAGCAGTAAGCGCCACTCGAATGTCCCATGTCTATTTTTTATTTTTATTTTTTTTTTATTATTATTTAAATTAACTTTTTAAAAGCATCTATATTCTTTGCAAAACAACAAAAAAGCTTAAGAAAACAGGAGTAACTAAAATGTGTTTGCCTGCAAAAGCAAGGTGGACTGCAGTGCCTCGCTTCAGCTAAAGGATTCATATGCTGTTAAGCTCAAAAATATTCATGCATTTGTTGAATTTAGGACAGTCGTTTTACCTTTCCAAACAAGCTTCCTCTTTGTTCTGTCGGGTGTGTGGAAGTTCCTGTCCTAATACGCTGACGTACCCCAGAAGTGAAACATTTAGCATCTGAGTATCTACTGACACATTTCCCCTTTCTAGACTTGAACCCAGATGCAACTGGTAAACAACCTTCAGAAAATGCTCCTGAATTTGAGATAAATCTTACTATAATGATCCTGTGTGCTATAGCAGTACATGCAAGTATAAAACAAACAAACAAACAAACAAAATTGTTTTCTTTTAAAACTGTAAATTTTTGTCCTTTTTGTGCAGGTAAATGCTCAGGTTTTAGCCGGCACGTTTTCCCAGGAGTCTCAGCAGCTGATCAGACTCGGAGAAGCTGTCGGAGCTGTGCTTCACTCCTGCAATGCCTCTAGGAAACCGTTCAGTCATGCTCACATCATCACTCAAGGTCAAATTACTAACTGGTCTAGCCTGTTTTCACAATGATCTTAAAAGTAGATCTAATTCCTGAAAGTGTAAAATTACAAAAAGATTCTCTTTTACCTCCCTCTAGTGGTCTAACCATGAAACAAGACAGTGTTTGATACATAAAGAACATAATTGTCTCATATTTACAGTTGGGTAGAGATCTGGTGAAAGGCATTCCTTCCTTTCAAGTTCTCTTAACATCATAAACTGTTATCTGAAATTCAGGGTCAGGGGACTCCATGAAATCCTGTGGGGGGTATTTTACCTCAGCGGTACTTGTGGGACTTCTGAATCATGAACCTGGACGTAGTGCTAATCTCATCAACGTCCAGAGCCTCGCCAAGGAGAGTGGAATAGCGGTAGGAAGTTAACTTATCATAATAAATCCCACATGGCAAATACTTAAATACTTTTCAATTCATGTAGCTTTGTACTTTCAGGTGAATCAGAGCCACTGTGCTTCTGAGGAGGCAGGAGTGTGTAAGGTGGAGGTTGTGGCGGACGGCCGCAGCTACAAAGCGAGCGGATCGGTTCAAGGAGGCGTTCCCGTCCTGCTGGAGCTGAGCGGCAGCGTCTTCAGGCAGCCCGTCTCTCTGACTGGAAATCTGCTGTTTCTCCAGGCCTCTGCCGACCCACAGCTGCTGCCCTCTGTGGCTGGTAAGAAGACGGACGACTGAGTCAAAATTCACCTAGTGCTGCACTTGAAAAGCGGCATGGTTACTTATGCAGAGTTGTGTGCTGGAAGAGGGGTTGCTTTGTAGATTGCTCTTACTATTAAATGTGCGGTTAAGACATAAATCTGCCTGGTGACGCAGTGGAAACCGTCTGAAATCGGTTTAAATGTTACCAAACAAGTTTCAGTTCAATGAAAATTTATCAGTCATCATCGTCCTACTATTTTTGCATTGTTTGTTGAACGATCTAAAAAATTAAACCACCATTATTTTAGGCTTTTGGGTTTTTGATGGTTTTTCAAACATTTCTTTGGACTCTGCTCTTTCACAGATTTTCTGTCAAAATCTGTGAAAGATTTTCTGTCAAAATCTGCGGATTTTGACAGAAAAGTGGATCAGTTAGGAAAAGTGGATCAGTTGGGGACAAACTAGGAAATGGCCAGGTTAGGAACAAGCAACTGCTGAATACCACCTGAGCATCAATTTAGGGGAGTTTTGAAAGATTCAATTTTATGTTTATTGTATTTTGTAGCAAAAACATCGACTCATTCTTAGAAATTTGAACCTTTTTCTGCCTGTTCATTAGAAACAAAAGTAGCATTGAAACCAAGGATTGTTAAGCTCAAAATTACTCATACCCCTAAAGGGTTTAGACTTAAAGTAATCTTTTAACACTGGGAACCTGTTTCTTCTGAATGGAAAAGATATAATTATGTCAAGATAAATACTACAGTGTGCAATGCAGCACCTATAAAAAGTATTCACACACATGGATGTTTTATTGCTTTTACAAATCAATCATGATCAACAAAACGTGGCTTTTATTGACAAAAGAATGTTTGTTACAGTGAAAAATGATTTCTACAAATTAACAATTAAACAAAAATATTTAACATAAACTAAGTGACTGGATAAATATTCATGTGGATGCACCGATGACTGCAATCACTGCATTAGTCGTCTGTGTGGATTGCACTTCTTCACTCCAAAATGAGAGAAGTTTCGGGAATAAGTGTTGTTGAGATCAGTATGAAAACTCCAAACTGTTTTCTCTCCCCCCTCTGGTTTCATCACATTTAATTAGGATTGAAGATTGCAATTATAATTTCTAAATTGTAGTGTTCTTTGTTCCTTAAATTCACACCCACGTTTGCTTTCCAATTGTTCTGTTTAGGAGCGTTGGCCTCGGAGGGAGTGCAGATTGAGTCTTTCAGCGCTCCTGTGGACCACACTGGGGACGTGTGGTATTGCGTCGGGGTGTCGTCCCTCCTGCAAGATCTCAACGTCTTGAAGCCTTTGGTTAAGAATGTAGCACAGCTCAGTATTTAAACAGAAACTGAGCCAGAATAACATTTAGTCTGTGAAGAACCCCAGCCTTCTCAAGAGGGCTGAATATAAATAACCTTTCTTTGTTTGTGTTTACAGCTAGCGGCTTGTTCAGTGGTTGCACGTGTTAACCTTTAAAAGTATTTTTATAACATTCCAGTGTTTTTGTTTATTGAATTTGTTGAAGTAAAACCCAAATAAAACGTCTGGCATGAAGTGTTGACTCTGATGATTTACTCATTAAAATGGGGTTTATCGCAAACCAGGACGAAAAATTTAATTTAAACAAACCAAATCATTATATACACACACACACACACACACACACACATATATATATATACTTTGTAGAAAATAAATAGCATTTATAATCTATTGATAACTGATTTTCTAGTTCAGTTAATATTGTTAAATATTATACAAAATTCAGTTTTAGTACAATTACAGAATGTATAGTTGGTCAGTTTAAGAGATAAAACCCATAAAAATAAATAAAAAATATTCCCACATTTTCACCACTTGCGTCAGAGCCCATAATGCTTGTTATAAAACATATTGGGTCATAATTTACTGAAGTCCAAAGGGTAAATAAATATTTTTGTCTAATCCCGTGTGAAAATTTGTCCTGCAGGGAACACAGAGCATTATTGTCCCCCTAATCCACGTCTGGATTAGGTTAAAGCCTCCGTCGCACTGGAATACCACATTCAGATTACCATGGTAACGGGAAGACTTGGTGGGGTAAATCATGAATGGGCCACGCAGATCACTCCGGCTCCTCTGGTGTCGTTTTAAACGGCGCTGCTCGTTTGTGTCTGATTTGTATTCTGTGCGTGGATCTCCGTCTGCGTGGTTGCTGCTAATGCGCGGTCCGTGAGCGCGTCACGAGACCGTGGGCCGGGGTTATATTTAGGCTCTCGGAGGAAAATAACGGCGCAGGGTCCTCCGAGTGCCGGACTGGCTTTGTCAAAGACCTGGACACTAGAGCGCAGAAAGGAGGAGGAGGGGGTGGCTCTCGCTACTGCTGCTGCACACAAATACCAAAATAGGATCGAGCTGTCTGCGACAGTCCTGAGCTAAATCGAGGCTCATGTGTTTTGGAGAGGAGCGCTTAGAGGAGCGTCGGTGGGGAACAAAAAAACACAAATGGAAATATATAAGGTACGCACATGTTCACTGTATTTTAAGTATGAAAAAATTTTACATTAAATTGCTTGCCATGTCTTATTACATTTCTTCTTTTCTCTCTCTCTCTCTCTCTAGATATAATGTCTCATAAAAACGAGATCTACACATATGACTTCTGTGACGGGGAGCATCCTACGGAGCTCCTGGAGGCTCTCAGGCATTTCTACATCCGCGGCCTGTTCACCGACGTGACCCTGCAGTGTGGCGAGTCCGGTCAGGTGTTCCACTGCCACAGAGCGCTGCTGGCGGCCCGCAGCTCCTATTTCAAAGTCATGTTCACGGCCGACATGAGGGAGAGGTCCGACAGCGTCATCAAGCTGAGCGGCGTGGACTGCGCTGTGCTGGGCGCCCTGCTGGACTACGTCTACACGGCCCGGGTGTGCGTCACCGAGAGCAACGTGCAGAGCCTGCTGGAGGCTGCGGACCTCCTGCAGTTCAGCAGGGTCAAGCAGGCCTGCGAGGAGTTCCTCATCCGCCTCCTGGACGTGGACAACTGCCTGGGCATGCACACCTTTGCTGAGCTCCATCAGTGCCCCAGGCTGGAGAGGGAGGCCCGCAGAGTGATGCTGAGCAGGTTCCCGGAGCTCATGGAGCAGGAGGAGTTCCTGGAGTTGGACTGTGAGAAGATCAGGTCTGTTCTGGCGGATCAGAGCCTCACGGTGCAGGGAGATGAGGCGCTGATAGATGGTGTGGTCAGGTGGGTGTCCCATGACTTGGATAGTCGGGTTCACTGCGTGTCAGACCTGCTCCACTCTATCCACCTGAGCCTGGATGACATTTACTTCAACACTTCCTTGGAGGTGCACAGGCAATATCTATCAAAAAACGATGGGAAGTTAAAATCCGTGATTGTTCAGGCGATGAGGTCAAATGGCAAGGAGATCCCTCCGAGCAGAAAAATTTCCCCCAGTATGTACATCATTGGAGGATACTATTGGCACCCTCTGTGTGAAGTGCACATCTGGGATCCCGTCAGCAATACGTGGGTGCAGGGGAAAGACATGCCTGACCCCGGAAGAGAGAGCTACAGCGTCAGCCTGCTTGGTGCAAACATCTATGTGACTGGTGGATACAGGACTAACACCGTTGAAGCCCTGGACACTGTTTCAGTTTATAACTGTGACTATGACGAATGGACAGAGGGTTGTCCCATGATTACTGCCAGGTACTATCACTGCTCAGTGGCTCTACATGGCTGTGTTTACACCATCGGAGGCTACAGAGGAGGGGCTCCAGAGCAAGAGACTGAATTTTATGATCCTTTGAAAAAGAGATGGTTTTCAGTGGCCAAAATGATCCAAGGTACAACAACTTAATGGGAAGAAAAACTCAAATGCATTGCATTTAATTTAGATTACTCTCTATTAAAGATAAAATAATAATAATAATGAAATACTGCTGACCTTGAATGCAAATGTTGGACATTTGTATGGAAGATCAAATATAACATGATATGAAGTATGCACTTTAAAACACAAGTTACTTGATACCTGGAAATATTTGCTGTTTAACCCTGAAGGTATGACTATGGTAAAAAAAAAAAAAAAAAAAAAAGACAACCAACCCCAAGCTTGTAATTGTCAAGTATTGCAAGATATTCTCAACTACATTTATGGCTGGACAAAGGTATTGTTTATTCTGCATTGTCTTCCTGCTGGAAGGTAAACCTGTCATATCTTCTATTGTCAGCTTCCAACTATACCCATGTGTCACACTAGTTATAGTTGATGTGTAGTGTTAGTTTTCTGCCACACATTGTGCTTTGAATGATGGCCAGAGCACATCACCTTCATGCCTGAAGGTGTTCATCCGGATGTCTGATCTTATGGCAAAACTGTAAACTGGACATTCAGTCCTTGCCCAGTCTTTCAGTTTAGGTAAAATATACATTTCTTTGCAGCTGTGCGACGTTCACTTACATTTTCAGACTATAGAACGCGCGCAATATTGTTTAGCACTGCTTTAAACTTCCTAAATTTATCCCTGACCTTACATGTTCCTTCACCTTCATGATGCTCTCTGTTGATCACTGCTCTCCAACAAACCTTCCCAGAGCAACTGCTCTTTTGCTACAATGAAATTACACACAAGTGAAATCTATTATCCCATTTGGTTGACATCCTAGTACTTTGCACTGGAATTTATTTTGGGGTATCAGAGTAAGGGGGGCTGTCTACAAACCACACCGAACCTTTTAGCGCTAAAACCTATGAAAATAATGTTTCACTTTCCTTCCTCTTTGCAATTAAGTAATGTTTTGTCTTGGTCTATTTCATAAAATCCCCATAACAAACACTGAAATTTGTGATTGCAATGTGACAACATGATTTACAGCTGGACATCTAACTCTCACAAAGCCCCATGTTTACCTCAGAATCTTTTAGAGAAAACCCAACATTGATCCATCCAGAAAAATCAATGAACACAAACTTCAGTCTACAACTTTTTAAGCAGGAATCAGATCAGGTGATCCTTATCATCCCTGTTTTCTTTTCAAGGTGTAGGAAATGCCACTGCATGTGTAATGGGAGAAAAAATTTACGTTACTGGAGGCCATTATGGGTACAGAGGAAGCTGCACCTACGAGAAAGTCCAAGTCTACAGACCAGACGTCAACGAATGGAGCATCGTAACACTAAGTCCACATCCAGGTAAGGGTAGTCGAAGGGGACAGAAAAGGAGCATTGATTTGATGTGTTGGAGCTGATTACTTGTGTTTGTACCTTCTGTTTCCAGAGTATGGCCTTTGCTCTGTGTCTCTCCACAACAAGCTGTATTTGGTCGGCGGACAGACGACCGTTGCCGATTGTTACGACACAGAGAGCGACGAATGGCGGCCCATATCAGTGATGAAGGAGAGGAGGATGGAATGTGGGGCTGTGGTGATAAGTGGGTGTATTTATGTAACAGGGGGGTACTCCTACTCGAAGGGAACGTACTTACAGAGCATTGAGAAATATGACCCTGAGCTGGACTCTTGGGAGATAGTAGGGACCCTGCCCAGCCCCACCAGGTCACATGGTTGCGTATGTGTTCATAGCGTCCATTGACGTTTTTCACATACACACACACACACACACACACACATATATATATATA
>NW_006799955.1:1968598-1971790 GCF_000485575.1 Poecilia formosa
TGGAATTGTCTATTCACAACATTCACTAGAGTTTGAAAAGTCTGTGGATGACAAAATGATCTGTTAACCTGTTCACGGTACATTTGCCAAAGTGATATATGAAAATCTCAGGGGTCTCTCAATGAGTGTTGTAGTTCTCTTTTAACAATTCTTGAAAGGTTTTAATTCATTTTTAAGTGTTTTAGAAGTTTAGACAGAAGTCCATTTTTAATAGCAGGACTGGACCTCCACTGCAATTTAACGAAATAAATTACTTCACTCTCTTGAACTGCTCTTGAACTCTGTTTGAACGAGTGATTTCCGATAAACATTCAGCACATTTCTCCTTAACACACTACCCTCCATGCACAAGAGGACACCTTCTTTTGTTTATTTTTTTGTTTTTCATGTTTAGTTGTTTCATTATAGGTTTACTGATTTATTTTGGGATCTCTTTCAATCAGGCTTAAAGTATTTAAAAATAAGCATCAACAAATGGAAAAATAAGAACCTTGGTAACAGAAAATAAAGAAATTTCACACCCACTTCCTCCTTTCCATTGACCATTTCTAATGTAATGAGATCAAAATACCTATTTGCAAATATATTCTCATCCAAAATAATTGATGTTCTTTTCATATTAACAATTGCATTTCTGGTAATCTGAAAGATAAGGAGACAAATAAGAGGACCAGAACCATTGCAGTGTTGGCATAGAATGATCATCAATAGGTATTTTTACTCCAGGGCTCAGTTTTACATTCAGAGATGATTGCATATATTGTAAGCTACTTCTAACACAATTGCAAAAGATGTATTTTAGCAGTATTTTTCTAGTTTATCTTTTTATTTTGATTTATGAATTTATTTCAAACAGTTTAAAAAAACAACAAACAAGTATCCAGAAAAAAACACCGTGCATACACAACTGAGAACATAACAATAAGCTTACCACCATTTGTTTGAAACGGATTAGGAATAAGTGACAATTGATTTAATTCTGTCATTTATTTCAATTTAAAGAAATACATATCATTTACTAACTCAGTAATGATCAGAAATGTGTAATTGAAAGAATATTAAGTAGAACTGATTGGTTTTCCAAGTCATCACTTTCATGCTTGAAACAGGGGAAATGCTGCAATGTCAACAAATCAATGCAAGTGATCGGACTTCCTCGAATAGATTTCTACCACTGGTCTTAAAAAAACAACTTACTTTGACTGTTTGGTGTAATAAATGTGTGTGCTATTAGGTTTGAATCTGACTACATGAATATATTGTTCTGGACTAGACTGGATTGCTTTTAAATATATTTAGATTAAATTGGATTCAATATAAATAGATGTGAATTAGACCTGTTTGCCTTGTGAATTATCTTGACATAACATTTGTTGTGAGTTGATACATTTAATTGAACTGAATTATTTTCTTACCTCACCTGTTATATTTTTGTATTATTATCAATATCAATAAAACCAACCATTAATTTGCTCATTGAAACTAAAATGCTAGTGAACCTCACTATGCTATGCCGTGCAGTTAGACAATATTACTACACCACCGCCTGCTGGTTTCATGCTGAATTGCAGCATTTTGACCTGGAAAGAAAATGCGATGGCAACGCTTTTTGACCCTTGACACTTTCCGTAACACGCAGTTGAACAACGTGCGTGTAGTGTAGTGAAGACTTTTGGTGCTTTAGAGCTTAAAGTGCGATTTACTTACACTCAACATAACGTAAGTACTTAATTTAATCGTACTGAAAATGCTGTAATGTGCTGCTTGTACTGTCGTTTACTAGCTTATGGATTTTAGAGGGACAGAGGAGGATTTTATAATGTGCGTCGATGAATTGTATGCTGCTTATGGAAGCTTACAGATAGTGAAGCTGTGCTAACTTTACGGACTAAAGTGTCTTTTAACTAAAATTAGCATCACTTTAATGTAAAAATATTCTACTAACTTGGCTGGCTGTGCATTAATGCCTGAAATGTTTGAATATCCAAAGCTGGTGAATAAAAGCTAAGCTAACAGGATGGTTAGCCTCTTCAAGCTATCTGCCTCTGTATAAGCTGTTTTCATATATTAGGCTAAATAGGGTGAGTTGTCCAAGAAATGTTAATCTCCTCCAGTAGTTTTATGGTCCTTTGAGTCAAATAATGTAAACAAAAATGTATTTGCCAAATTCCTAATAAATTTGGCCTTGTACTATGACGTGAGCAATTATTTTCATTTGTACACAATAGCATAGCAGATTTAATGCCTTCAATTTACGGTTTTGGTGATACTCATGCGGATCAAAGCTCTAGATAAACACACAAAATTCTTAAAACGAAGGTTCAGATCTGAATGGTTTAAATAATACATTTAAGTAGAGTTTCTAGAAATGCATCATGTGGAATTTGTATTTAATCTTTAATTTAAAAAGAAAAATCAAAATGTGGAATTCTGTTCAGTTTGTTTATATACCTCCACTTTACAACGCATCATCTTATGGTACTTTACAAGATGTTCAGTTCAGCCACACATACGTTCCAATTGATCCTACCTATCAAACAGTACAGTAAGCTCAGATAAGTGTTCAAATTAGTTTAAAATGTTTTCCATTCAAGGAAACTCGGCAGATTCAGATCAGAGTTTAAGACAGAGCAGATACACAAAAAAATGAACTATTCATACAGTTTCAGCTTTCTAATAGTTTGATTTTATATTTTTTAGTCTAACCTGTGCAGTTCTCCAAGTTTTATCATACGAGACCTGCACAGTTTGTCATATCCCAATCGTCATTGCAATGTCAGTATTGAGATACTCATAAGGGAAGTGTTGATGGCAACTCAAATCACCAGTACAGTGCTTAACAGTAATGTTACAGTAGTTTGTGTGTTTTTTATATATATATATATATATATATATATATATATAAAATGCAGCCCAAATGAGGATCTCCTTCATATATTTGAGGGTCACTAAAGAAAATTAATTTTATACAGTGTGCCCTGTTGTTCAGTCATAAAATACAATGATACTTAATGTACTAAAGCAGTGGTCTGAACCGATCTGGCCCTTGTCCTACCCCAGGGGTGTCCGAAGTCGGTCCTCGAGGGCCGGCATCCTGCATGTTTTAGTTCTCTACCTGTTTTTACACACCTGCATCAAATGATGACTCATTAGAAGGCCTAAGCAGAACACTGACTTGCTGAGGAGGTTCTT
>NW_006799955.1:1972019-2054334 GCF_000485575.1 Poecilia formosa
AAAAACCTCTTTCCCAAAAAACTAGATTTTTCTATTAGATTGGTTCTCCTTTTCTCAGATTTAAGGATGATGAATTTTAAGCAAGAGAAATTAATATTTTATTAATCCCATTCAGGAGGGGAATTTTGTCTTAATAGCACCAATGGCATAAAGATCACCATATATTATGGAACATAACATGTTTTTTTTTTTAAGCTGGGGGAAAAGCTTTATCGTATTGAAATATTGCCTAACAATGAAGGGAAGTAACAAGGGGGACATCACTTGAACATTTGCATGTTCTCAAAGAATTGATGAGCTATGCAAAACAACAGATTTAACAACATACATCACCACAAAACGGCTGATTTTCTGTATTACTGATTTCTGCAGAGAAGGATGGCTGAAAACCAAGGAGAAATGTCTCCCATTGAGATGAAAGTGGCTCGTCAAGTAGAGGTAATTCTGACTTAAATATGTAATCCTATTACATTATATATAATATATGTCTTATTTTCACCTAGTATTACTTTGGGGATCACAACCTTCCAAGAGACAAGTTTCTGAAGGAGCAGCTGCAGCTTGATGATGGCTGGGTGATGCTGGAGACCATGCTTAAATTCAACAGGTTTGTTTGATTTCTCTTTACCTTTTGAAACTCTAACTTCATATACATATCAGCTAACCCTTTTTTAATCAAATAACATTTGTGTGAGTCGAGGATTGTTTTAAAAAACGCAAGTTACATCCAGTGGTTTAGAAATTCAACCCCAGCAAATCAATAAATACCACAGACGGAATGATATGAAGTCATGGTGCTTTGGGGTTGCATTGGGTTTCATATTACTGTGTTCTTCATATTCCTTTCGAATATTGAATAAATACAACATCACCGAGCCTCAGATGCATGGTGCTGAATTGAAATACTGACGTTTGAAGAGATTTAAAAGAAAATAAAAAGTCACAAGGCATGTCCACCAAAATCTACAATCATTTTTTTTTGTTTCTTTCATAGTTGGCTCTTTGTAGAAATGTAGTGGCAAAATCTCGGTTCAGACCTGGTATTTCCATTCATTTGAAGTGTTCTCATTATGACTGGGTGGCCATAATACAGAATAGAATAGAAATATCCTTTAATGTTGCACAGTGTTGAAAGCCACGTGTACCAGGAGTAAGTCATGGGTAAATCAGAGAATGCAAATTTGTAGTAAGGTAAACATATTGGAGAGAGTTCTGTGGTCAGGACTGAAACAGCCTCACAATTTGGCAAAATCCTACTGGCTAAAATTGGTAATTGGACTACCTTGCCGACAAACAATATTTAGATTACTTTAATTGCATTGTTGCGTTGTACAACTTTTACCTGTCTGAACAATTTTAACACCATTTCTTCACCTTGTCCTCTTTCAGACTGAAAGCTTTAACTACAGAGAGCAGCGTCGTCGTTTCAGCACTCCAGAAATCAAAGTCTGGCCTCTTGGAGATCAGTGAGGACAAGACAAAAATAAGGAGGTCCCCAGATAAACCCTTACCAGAGCAGAATGATGAATACAAAGACGCAGTGAAACACAGATCTGTGTACATTGTAAGTTTCATACACATTTGTTTGTTATATTCAAGATACTGGTGCCATCTGCTTCAGATAAACATTTTTTTTTTCACTCATATCTAGAAAACACAATTTACTTTAGCAGCCTGTTGTCAATGTTGTAAATCCAGAGGGTTCCTACCCTTTGTTATTGTTTCTGTATTTCTGCAGATTTGAAGTCTGCCTACCATATCTTAAATTTGCAATAAATATAAATAACTGAGAGCTTATGGAAAATTGTGTTTGAAAAAGTCTGGAAAGTTTAGAAAATATCCAGGATTGCCATCAGGCAACAACTTTTGAATTTGATTCAGGTTAGGTCATCCATGGCTCATTGTGTAAATTTGTTTGTTTTTTCCTTGAGCGTTTCATTTTATTTTAAAAACGTGACGACCTGAATATTCTAATACGGTAATTTTTTATTCCTAGCATTATTGTTAATGCTGCTTTTTCTTTTACAGAAAGGTTTTCCTCTCGAAACAACTCTGGATGAGGTTCAAGAGTGGCTGAACGAGAAAGGCAGCATAGAGAGCATTCAGATGAGAAAAAACGTCCATCGGCAGTTCAAGGTAGAAGAAAGCATCACTTACTAGTTTTAGTCGTTAAAAGGTCAGAAGATTTAAAATATTTATTTCATTCGTGTCTTTTGCAGGGATCCGTGTTCGTCTGCTTTGAAACGGAGGAATCGGCGAAACAGTTCCTGGAACGGACGGATGTAAAAACATTTAAAGACAACGAGATGCTCGTCTTGTCCAGGTGAGCTCGGCTGCTTCTCGTGAACAGACTGGTGCCACAATAGCATTGTTGTGAACATAAAACTGTGATGGGTTCATAACCTATTATAACAAATGAAAATTATTTTCTTGCTTTGGATAGAAGGAAAGGAGTCTTAATTTCACCAGTATTTTTTTTTTATTTTATTTTTTTTTGCAATTTTGATTATCTTATAGAAACTTTAAGTCTTTTACATGCTTCAGTTATTTCCTTGTTTCGGCATGACAAATGTTGAAAGCAAATTTCACACTTTCCAAGATATAGGAAGCTGGATAAAACACCACATAATGTCCTATTTATAATATCCTTGGATTGTTTTTTCAGGGAAGCCTACCATGCAAAGAAAGCAGAAGAAAGGAAAAACTACAAAGCAGAGACGAAAGCTAAAGCAAAGCAGTGAGTTGGCAGGACGTGGCCTTTTCTATCAGAAACATTGTTGAAAATATATGATCCACCTTCTTATCTAAACATTTTATAGAGAGAAACAGCAGCAGCAGAAAAACGCGGAGGAAAAAGAAATGGTAAGGTTTCTTAACCATGTGCTCACAAAGCTTCATTTCTGCTTTTGGATCGTTTTTATTGAGATTGTAATTATGATTTGCAGGGTTTGCTTCTGGATGAGCAGACTGGATGTTTGTTGAAGTTTTCTGGAGAGCTCAGAGATGTTTCAAGAGAGGACTTCCATGCCGCGTTCTCTGGGCACGGAAAGATAAAGTGGGTTGACTTCACAAGAGGAGCCAAGGAGGTATGTTGTCTGCAAGGATTCCTATATAGTCTGCAAAAGTACAGAGTTTTATTTCCCCATTATTCAGGTGTGGAACATTATGGAAAAAGCAAAGAACATGGGAAATATGTCCTTTCAGACATTCTCTTACTTTGTCCTTTAATTTCTTTTTTTTGTCTGTCCCTTCTTTCCTTTCTTATGTCGGTCATTTCTTCACTTTGCCCTCGTCTGTAATCCTTATTTCCTGACATCGGTCCATCATTCCTTTATCTACCTTTCCTGTTTCTTCATTCCTTATGTCCACGTGTCCTTATCTGGCCTCCTTTTCTTTCGTGTTTCCTAAATTTCCTTACTTCCAACTGCTGTTGAAATTTTTACCATACAAGACTCTGAAGTTAAGTCTGAAAAGTGAATTTTTACAGAAAAAAAATGTGAACAGGAGAGCAGTGGAAGACTTGCTTTTAATTTTGTTATTGCTCACATAAAGGGTACGCTTCTGTTTGATGGGAACGCAAAAGAAGCCTTTGAGAAAGCCAAAGAGGCAAACGAAGGGGAACTGAAAATGAAGGGCAGCAGCGTTACATGGCAGGTACTGGAGGGAGACGAAGAGAAAGAGATGCTGAAGAAGATCATCGAAGCCCAACAGGAATCGTACAATCGATCAAAAGGCAGAGGTACGTTTTTGTCTCCTGGCATCACATTCTTGCGCAATAGTAGCAGAGATGTTGTTAAGTGCTGATAGGTTGGGTCTGGTTGAAACAGGTGGGAGAGGAAGATCCGGCGGCAGAGGAAGAGGAGGCCGAAGGGGAAGAGGTGGCAGAGATCAAGGCAGGACTCAGTTCCAGGGAAAGAAAACGAAATTCGATAGTGATAACGAGGACGACGACGAGGGTGCAGAAGGTAAGTGTAAATATTGATACAACATACAGGAGCCCAAAATGCCATTATATTCTCTGTGACACTTTAAAACAAAGTTGTGAAGTGGAAAGAGAATGCATACTTTAAAAACAAATATTTAAAGTATGCATTTACACACTGCGCGATTATCTTCCTTGTGAAAGAACCCGGTTGAGAGGTTAAATTGATGGTCCATAATAGTTGTGTGAACGAACACCAACTGCTCTATTTAGACTCAAGACGACCTACGCCAAATATCCAACCAGGAATAAAGGTTCCTAGCCCTTAGTGCTCCCACTGCTCTTTATCTCTTCATCTGTATTCATGCTGCTGTTGAAAATCCCTGGGATTTCCAGAGAGCAACTGGACTCAGTTTAATAAAAGCAACAAATTTTATTTTTGAGTTAAATTTCTGTATGTAGATTTTTCTTTCCAATTAACAATTGTGCTACATTGTGTTGATCTGTCACATAAAATCCCAATAAAACACACAAAAATACAAAACGTAATAGATTATAAATGCGTTACATGGCATTACATATTCTCAGCAGCAGCGTCCTCATTCTCAAACATGTACAGATGATTCAATGTGTCCTGTTTTTCTTGCAGCCCCAAAGAGAGAGCTTGAAGACGCCGACGGTCCTCCAGCGAAAGTTCCCAAAACTGAAAACGGCTCGTAATGTGGAGACGACATCCAGAGTTTTTTTCTTTAGCAAACACATTTATTACAAACGGTGAAAAATGCAGAGGCAACTTAGAACCCATTCCAGTAAAAAAAATATTCAGGTTTTGGAGAATCGTAGAAAGTCCACCTGGATGTCAACCTGAAGAAACATTTGGAAAACCTGGAGTCAGTTTTCAGCCTTTTATTTTTTGCCTCTCATTTGTATGTTTTCTTTTCTCATCGGAAAGTGTTTTAATTTTAGCACAATCAATGTAAACTTGACTGTCTCATTTCATGAGCGATACCTAGAATTTGTGTGCCATTGGTTTTGTTTGTTTTATTTTGTAGATTTACTCCATTGACTGATGCAAATGTGTCATGATTTTTTTTTAAGTTTGCATATTCCAGTAGCAAATGAAATGTTTATAAAATAAACAAAATAAAGTTTTGCTTTGAATCTGAAGTGCATGATATTGCGTATTGTTGATGAACTTACCGACTTCTTCTTGTGGAAGCGGTAGGAAGCCGGCAAATCGTACCTCAGTTCTATGAACAAAGAACACAATTAGGATTTAATATTCCTTTGATTAAAAAGGATTGAATTGTCTCACTAACCTGCTAAGACTTCCATCTTCACTCCCCAGTCATTAGCCTTCTTTTGTATGTGCTGTAATCACATACAGTCAAGCATGTTGGCATCACATCAGACGAGTTCAAATATTCAATTCAAACTTAAATGGATCTCTAAACCGGGATTAAAATCAAATCTGCTTTTGTCACATCCATCGTATCCTTGTTCAACACTGGAGAGTGTATATTTAGTGTGATTTGACTTTTAAAATAGTGTGACTTCAGATGAGACTGGTCTGAAGAGAGCTTTAAAGATATTACATTTAAGTTATGGAATAGCAGAAACCCTAGTAATATAAAATCTTCACAATCAAACTTGTGCATTTTTAATTTCTAAACAATTATAAATGCTTACTGACTAAAGGAAGAAAACTTGGAGGCAATGGTAATGTAGATGGGTAATAAATGAAGGAAGATTAGAATAAAATAGTGAAGCATCAGTATAAATTTGCTGAGGGGTGAACTGAGCTGGAGCTTACCTCTCGTGTTGATGTTTTATGAAGCGAGTAAACAGCCGTCTTTGACATGGTTAAAGCAGCGCTGAGGAACTTCATATCCATCCCTTGAATAAACAGTAAAAACTAAATACTTTTAACATGAACTCACCTATAGCAGATTTATACAGAACATGCAGCCAAAATACAGTATTTTAAAAATCCTTATTGAACTCGTGCGATACAAGCAAACTATTGATGCCTTTGTCAATGTTGTTGCTGGTAAAGTTTGCCTTCCTGAATGCTAAAAAATGCTTTAAGTGTTTAAGTAATCCTTTCCAGACTGATTATTTGTAGTTAATTACAGTTCATGATGTAAGGAAGAAGGTGATTAGTTTTTGCATATGTAACCAGGGATGTTTAGAGTTTTTCTTTCCACATTGGATTTGATCATTAGTAGAAAACATCTTTTTGTATTTACTTTAGTTATCTTTGTGTGATATTAACGTTTTTGATCTGTAGTGTGCAAAAAAAAAAAAACGCAAATGAAAAAGGAAATCAAGTAGTTATCCCAGCATCACCCCGTTACAATCAATTTTTAATTAATAGAACCAAATTACCAGTAACTTCTTTGTCGAGTTAAACTCACCTTGGTTGTGTTTTGTACCAAACGGTGGATTCATTATAACAGTGTCAAACTTTTGGCCATAAGCCTCAGCTTCCAGGTGACATAAATCACACTGGAGCAGATCCACGTTAGAGAGTTCAAATTCTTCTGCATTCCTTCTGAATATCTCTAGTGCGTCCTCGTCGATTTCAAAACCTACGCACAACCTGTTTGGAACAAAAAACATCAGCAAGCCGCTCAACAAGAAGGACTGTCACACGGGGATCTTTCTCTCACCCCGCGTCCAGCAAGGCAGCGCCGATGCTGAGGACTCCGCAGCCACAGCCGAGATCCGCCACCAGTTTACCCTCAATGTCGTCAAACGTGTTGTGAATCGTGTAAAGCATGCATGCTGTGGGGACAAAGGGAAACAATATAATTTATTTTTATTTATTTTTTTAATATTCAGTCTGCTCAGATGCTCACCAACTCACCTGCAATGTGAGGGCTGGTTGGATACTGCTCCAAGAGGATTTTTGGCTCCTCAAATGTGTCTACCTGCTGCAGGCAGCTTTCCAACTCCTTCAGCTTCATTTCGCGATACTGCGATTTTTCCACAGCAATGTAGAAGCACCGAGAGAAAACATTAATTCAAATAGTTCTGAATTACAGACAGCAAAAGTAAGCTTTTAAGGTAACCCGCATGTTCCTCCTGGCGCACATCAAACAAAACAAACCCGAGTGCTTCTTCTTCTTCTAATTAATCCAGTTTTGATACACCATTGCGCTCTGCAGCCCTCTACGGGTGAAAAATACAACTGCAGGCTGATTTCTCTGCTTTTGCTCTGGTTTTCTTCTGATATTTTCTGGCGCATTGCAGGTCAACAACAAGACGCCTTACCGCCACCTACTGCAGTGGAGTGTGGATGGGAAATGATCAGAAAATTACAAACTAGGTGTTGATGACAAACTAAATGATATAACTTTACATTTTATTGTAAGAATTTGTTATACAAAATTTCCCGTTGTGTAATTCAACTTTATCTGGTTTGATGCTTTTTAAAGTCTGGAAATCTCTTTCATATACATATCGATTCCATAAAAAGCCTGCTAACTAATTCTTGCACATACAATTATCACTCAAACCTGCTGAAAGTTTATCCATTGTTCTGATGGATATACCTCTTTGGTTTATCTATCAGTAGATGGATAAACATGCAACACCTTTGTGACCCATTCTAAAGCATATAATAAAATTTTCTTCCCCATGTTTCCCTATGTCTTTCTGATACTTCCTTATAATTTATAAATGCTGTATGTCTGTCTTTGTGTTTAATTTATTTCCCAATATTCCTATCAGGTTTTCTTAACCTAAATGTCAGTGACCAATTTGCATACAACCTTAGCTGTATGCAAAGGCAGCTGTTTTAAAAAGCAATGATTGTTTTTTATGGCTCTACATTTTTATTTTCTTCTATCCCCACATCCAGAAGCCAAAATAACCTCACTTGCAACATTTTTTGGGAAAGAGTTTTTTGTTTTTGCAGAATATGATAAATCATTCAGGGTTTTTTTTTTTTTACCTGAACTAGTAATGCCAGATATAACTCATATGCTTTCAGAAGCTATTATGATTCAGTTCTTCAATTCACTGCAAGAGTATTACTAATTCTACTTTAAAGACTGGGGAATTGTTTTTTTAGTTTAATCTTCATAACTTTACTGTGGCTTGGAATGTAAACTATAGTTCTACTGCATATGAAGGTAACAGATTTTTTTTCTTAGAAAAATGCTTGTGAAAGTATTTTTGTGCTGTATACCAGTCTGAATTACTTACTTCTGATTGATTCATGGTTATCGTTGAATGTTTTAATGAATGTTTAATTATGTAGCTGAGCTGTTCTGGTAGATACCAATTTCTGTCTTCTGTCAATTTCTGCAACATAGTTTTGGAATGTATGTTATTACATGTCTCGACTTTATCCATGAGTTCAGGTTTTTGGAAAGAACAACTTGCCGTTGAAGGTCTTTCTGCATGAACTTTGGATGTCCTCTCCACGCATAGATTGTTTTATTTCCTGGTATTCGAATCTTATATAATCCAAAAACATGACTGATAGGTCGTTTAGTTTCTCTATAAACTGCCCTCAGGTAGTGCGCTAAGTTATTTGTGTTTCTGTTTGCCCTAAGATGGACTGACCTGTTTAGAGTGTACCTTAGCTTCTCGCCCAATGAAGATGAAGATGGCCACTGGGCCCCCATCACACTACAAGGATCAGATGGATGGATGTTAAAAAAATTTGATTATACACTGACAAAGTAATCAATTAATATAATTGGCAGAGTCCTCTATACCATGCAAAGAAAATAGAGTATAGAAGATGGATGGATTAAAAGAAATAATCTTTTCAACTACACCTGGAATTCTGGTATGGCACATTATGTAAGGGGACTTTAAATATGAAAAATTATTTACCTATAATCCAGAAAATCCCCTCACATCTAATGCTGAACTCAACCCAGTTAAGAGAGGGTGTGCACACTTATTGTTGGTCACCGTTTGTTGATAATTATACAATAAAAATGCATTCTCACTATACTTATGGTAAATCCGTGAACTGGCAAGACTTTGAGCAGGGTGGGACGGTCCCAAACTATCAGTTGCCTAGAAACGCTCAAACAAAACATGACTTAAGATGACTGTGCATGAACTGAAGTAGTTACACAAATAATACGTGCCAGGCTTATCTATTTAAAAATACTCAAACAGGGATGTCTATAGTGTTGTTGCAGTAGAAGAAAACAGAACATAATGTACTACAAGAAAATCGCTTGCTTGTAACAGCGAGTAGTCAGTTGAGCTTCCGGTATCGCGAGAAAGCCCGAGAATATGGAAACAAGACAACAAAAATAAATTTGTGGACAACAAGCCAGAGTGCATGATGGCGGCGTCGCTGCTACGCCGGGACAAGAGAGCTACTGCCGCCCACTTGAAGGCAGACTTAAACCGGACTGACAACAGCTCGGGACTCCGACAACTTCAGGACCTGCTCGACGCCGTGCTGAATCCCGAAAAACCAGCTGCGGACACAGAAGCCCTGGACTGGTGTAAATGTCTGATCGCGGGAGGCGAAGGTTTCGAGGAGTTCTGTAAAACCGTCCGCTCCTATGACAACGCGACTCTGTGCGGACTGGTTTGGACGGCTAATTTCGTGGCATACCGATGTCGGACCTGCGGCATTTCTCCGTGCATGTCACTGTGTGCTGAGTGTTTTAATAATGGAGACCATACGGGCCATGATTTCAACATGTTCAGGAGTCAGGCTGGTGGGGCCTGTGACTGTGGAGACAGTAATGTCATGCGAGACAGTGGGTAAGTCTTAGCTGCTCATGCTAATTGGCTAGCAGGAATCGTTCTGACAGGTGTTGCTGTGAAGTGAGCCAACCTAGCTGATAAAATTTTCCTATCAGGGCATTCTGTGTCACTGTTTTGTGCTGTTATGTTGGAGATTTTATGAATTATTTCCAGTCTGTTGTGTCGAAGCTCCCTAAACTAGGCAGGTAACTTTTACTGCTTAAAAATGGTTCGAATATTATTTAGCAATAGCTAGTCTGTTTATCTCTTTATTACCAAATGGTTACTGCCTAGATATAACAAACGGGCGACTAAACTACTTCTTCTGTCAAACTAGGAACTGCTTTTAAGTAAATGTGGTAAATCAGTGATAGTGGTCAATGTAATCGCTCAATGATAAAACTGTGACTGTCATTGTTAATTGGACCTTACCTCAGACAAAATTTATATTAGAAAGATTGTACCAAAGAAAATGGTTTGCCAAAAAAGAGGATAAAAAAAATCCCAATATTAAAATGACCGGTGTAGCTATAATTTTAATAAAACGTATTTCAAATGCAGACAGATTATTTAGAAAAAAATACCATTGTTTCTATAATGTATCTCAAAACCTTATAACAAAATTTTTTAGCATGTGGTTAATTGAAATATATTAACAGATTTTTACTGGAAAAATTTCTGTAAACAAAAAGTTCTATTTTTACAATAAGTTTTTGCATTTATTGCAATTCTCAAAATTAAATGTAGACACTTTAAATAATTACATATAAATTTACCTTTGTTGTGTATTTTACAGATAGTAAATCATGTGTATTAAAAATATAAAATGCATGAGATTGAACCAAAAACGAAACAAAACTGGCTTAATCATTGTCACAGCAATAATTGGCACAATAAAAGCAACTTGTTTCGATTACATGCTTTACTTAAAAAGTATTTATAGAAACTGAAACATTCCCTTCTAACTTACAAATGACTTGTATTTACTACTGTCATGTATAAATATATCTGTCTTTAATTTTCATTCATTTAGACATTAACAGCTACATGATAAGTGTTATTAAAATAGGACATAATAAAAATGACTTGGTTGGCAACACAAAGTCAGCACATGACATACGCATGACAGAATTACCTTGTTAGACGAAAAGTGTTGTAGGTTTCTTTCAGACAGTTCACTGTCAGTGCATAGCAACAGGTGGAGGAGGGGGCTTGCTGTGCTACTGTGTGCTTGGACCATCTTAAACTCAGGTCACTCTGGCACTTTCTTGGAATTTTTGATAAAATGACAGAACTCTAGGAATATGATTTAAAAATATAGTGCCTTTGAAAGTGTACTTTTGAGGAAATATCGAGATGCCTTGATGC
Source organism: Poecilia formosa (assembly GCF_000485575.1). Classification (NCBI taxonomy): domain Eukaryota; kingdom Metazoa; phylum Chordata; class Actinopteri; order Cyprinodontiformes; family Poeciliidae; genus Poecilia; species Poecilia formosa. Next base: position 1,983,040 of record NW_006799955.1, read on the forward strand.
CACTAACTGTCTTTGAGATTATATCTGCTGCCCATCTGTAGTGATAAATTTGTAGTGATGCCTTCATAAAGCAGATATAGTTCTGCTTGTAAAATATAGCATTCCTCTTCATTTGGGTGTATATAATTAAGCGGTTACAGGGTTTCCTTGTATTATTATTATTATTATTATTATTTTCCTAGAAACGTAAACAAGCAACGCTTAGCCTGGCGGCGGGGCTAGTAAAGCATGGCGGGCCGCCAGGCTTATAATACATTGGGGGAAACCCTGTTTATCTCTAAAGAAATTTCCTGGTGAGTGACTTGCTTATGTCATGACAGTCTTAAGCAACTTAAGGAAAGTATGTCCTAATCTTTGTTTACTATGGGTCAAATTGTACCGGGCAAGAAATACAAAAAAACAAATCTTTTTTTAGTAGAGTACAAACTTTAAGCAAACCGATTTTTACATTTTGCAAGATTTTTTTTTTTTATCCGTCTAATTTTTGGAGTCTTGGGGAATGTTAGTATACATCTAAAAAATTTGGTGATTAATCAGAATCATCCAGATTTCCTATGATTGCCTTGGATCGGACGGTTCAAATACTTGAAAATATGATTTTTGTTTTTGCTTATTTACCAAGTTGCTTAAAATGAAGAATTCCAACTATTTTTATCTTATAAAAGCATCAGCTATTCATATACTTTGATGAATTTTTATTAGGGTTAATGAAAATGAGATTAGGATTTATTTTAAACTTGATGCATTCTTTAATGTACAAATGATGATAATTTTGTTACCTTTTTTTGCTTCAGAACTGCTTACTCTATTAAAGTACCTGTAGCACATTTTGTCTCATGCATTATTGTTCTAGGGAGATAAATCAGAATCTGTAAGTTGAGCCTCAAAGACAAACACAATTTGGTATCAGGAGGGGAAAAAGTGAGATAGGAGCATCTCTAGGTATTACTAGAGCGAAACGATACCTAATGCAAGGCAACACCATATTGAGCTAACAAGAATGAGACAGGACGAGATTTTAATATTAAAAAAAAAAAAAAATCTATCAATCAAGTGGAATGGATTCTTTTACGAAGCTTTGGAAACGGCGCTGGGTGAAGTAATATTTTATTGTAAATCTGGACGGGCAGTGGTGTCCAAATGAATATTTTTCAAACGTGAGGGGATTATGTTCCCTTCACATATAATCATGCTGATGTCTCATTCATCTTTTTTTTTTGTCTTTCTTTTCCAGTCAAAATTTTATAGAAGAAGCCTTAGAAACTCTAATATGTAATAATCCCAATTTTAGGTTGGGAAGTCTTTAATACATACAGACGTTCCATATTGGCTCTTAAATTTATGGATTTTTCTTTATTCATGTATCTTTCTTGAATTACTCATCTATTAGAAGCCAGGATTAACTTTTGTCCTTGACTTGACAGCGTATAAATACATTTAAGTTTAACGTCCCCAGTTTAGGGAATTAAAACCAAATCATTTCTGCAGCAGTATTCAGTACCAGCTGCTTTGTCAGAAGAGTCTATATTTCATTTTACAAGGTTTTGTTTGAAAAATATGTATCTCATATTTAACTTATTGAATAAGATATGCATACTTTAAGTGAAGTAATTATATTTTCATTAATATGTAAATGTGCATTCATGTTCTTTAAAAGGTCTTAAATGTAAGTTATTTGTACTTATTAAAACCTTTGGCTGTTATGGCACTGGACTTCATAGTTAAAATAAAATACATGCTAATATGAATGAGTGCAAGTCTGATTAGGTAAATATAATTTCATCCATGAACCGCAGCTAAGTTAGCAACATAAATGACAGAAAACATTTAATTGGTAATTAGTTGATTATTCAGCAGTTTTTGGACAAAAGGAAGCATCTTATTAATCGTTCAAAGTTATGTGGTTGGGTAACAACTTCAAATTCATTCACACTGTTGGCATATTTGTTCAGAATCATTTTAATTACAGTGGCTTTCAATAATCAAGAGATAAAAAAACAAATGTGCAAACATGAAAGAATGACTGTGAAAAATGCTTCTTTTGTGCCAATGTTTTTTGTTTTTTTGTTTTTTTAGCTTATGTGTCATTTATTTATCTTTGTACTTTTCTTCACTGACAGGTTTTGCAGACGGCATAGGTTAAGAACCGGGGAAAATGTTCCCTCCATACCCCGAGATCTTCTCCTGATGTCCGAGATGGTTCTGCCTCGCTTCATCCTGTGCATCATTCAGTATCTGAGAGATGGATACATTGAACCAGGTGAAAACAGTTTTACCTTGAGCAAACTATTGGCATATGGGAAACCTTTCTTAGCTTTCAGATTTAACACGTCTGAAGTTATTAATTTATTCAGAATAACTTCATCTAATATTCTAATTTTAATTGGCTCTTAATATCACATGATTGTTGAAATTGTCTTCCTTCTATCTGGCTCTGCTGCTGTCTAGCTGTGGACACTTTTGTAAATTACATTTATGAGTTTTTATCCTGGTTAAATAAATAAAAAAGAAAAAAAGAAAAACGTCTTCCACTTTATAAAAGCTGTGTTTCTCTGGTTGAAAAATAATTACAAAACAGCGTTCATTATGCATACGTAATCTGGGCATTACACAATCGTGGTTCGGAAAGCGCTGGATCTTGTGACTTATGCTGCTTATCTCTGTTTGCCAGACACGTCAGCGGAGAGGGATCTCCAGAAGGTTCTTCAGCAGCTGGAGCCTCAGATCACGTTTTTGGAGGAGCTCACAAAGATGGGAGGAGCAATGAGGACAGTACTGACAAAGATCTTGACCAATCAGCAAACGTACAAGGAGCTCAGCATGGGTAACCGATTTGGCTTTAAGCATAGTGGATCTTTAGATGCCATGCTCCCTTCATTTAACTTTTTTTTTGTCAGTTTCTCAAGCAAATAATTCATTTGAACTTATGTGATTCACTGATGTTAAACGGTAAAGCTCCTGAAACTTTCAGCTGAGTGATTTTGTGCTCTAAAACTCCTCTACCCCCACAAAAATATACACGATTAAAATGCCTACCATTTAATATAGATGTTTGTTTTTTTTAATTTGTCCATTACATTATCAGTTACTGTTTTTAACTTGCTGTTTCAGGCAAAGAAGACAACTTGTATGCTAAAAAGAACTACGACAAATATTTGTCAGCACTGAAGAATTCAGATCTGGTGTCTGTGGAGGAGAAAAACCAAAGTGCTGCTGCTGACATTGCTGTTGGTGCTGAAGGAGGTGCTGGGGCGATGGTCCTGCTGGGTACGGTTATATTTATGTATTTGTTAACCATCTAGAAATAATTTGGAAGTTTATAATGTAATGGTGTGATTTTTTTGATTTATGTGAAGAGGGGTGAGAGGAATGTTGGGGAAAAACAGCTGGGGAATCATAGTGTCTTTGGCTCATTTGTTGAAGTGATGCTAAACTCCTGCTGCCTTTGTTTTTTTATTTTCCTATAGTTTCACATGAAAATTACCTAAAAAAAAAATCAGATTTGTAACTCAAAAGATGCTAACATGAACTGCAGAGAAAATGTTTTTGCTGGGCTTCACTGAGCAGCAAGTACGTAGCCTCTGCAGAACCTGAGGAGAAACTTTACTAGCAGAATATAGACTTCCTAGCACAATATTCTGTTTGAGTTCAAATGCATAGGAATTGCCTTTTTTGTTGAGACATTGATATTACTTTTACAGGGTTTCTCTGGGGTACTAAAAATCTTCAATTCAAGCATTTCAATTTTGGGCCTATAAAGTCTTAAAAATGTAGATTTTTTATTTTGTCATGTGTCTTTAATTTAATTACATCTCATTTTGTTTTTATCTGCTGCTTCTATCATTGAAAAACCTTTTTGAAATGTTTTTAATCCATTCATTAAGCTTGAGAAATGTGTTGTAAATAAAAATGTTTTGGTTTTATGATATGAAAAAGCTCCTTGGCCCATGGTGGATGGCAACTAACAGCAGAATGAGATGTTTCCACTATTAAAACTAAGTTTAGCGTTAGCACTATTTAATACCTCAGCTCTAATTCCCAAAGGTTGTTTTTTTCCCCCCTTCTTCTCCTCAGTTTTCTGGTAAAGTTTCATTTTCTTGTTGCTTTTTTGTGGCTAAGAATTTTGACTTTGTTTTCTTAGGAACCACTGCACCAGGAAGCCCAGATGAGTCTGCTAAGGAGGTTCGTATCAGCATGCCTCAGTAGCTATTCCCCACTTACTGTCATCAAGAAAATGAATTATGTTTGTTTACTCCACTAAGGACTTAGTTTGTTTTGGTCTATTTTTCTTTGTGGCTATTCAGTGTGATTTTTTTAGTTCTCTGAACCAAACTAATCTAATTAACCTCCTAATCGGCTTTAAATATCTTGTATTGCTTAACTCTTGCTTCATATTGTTTTTGTTTTCCTTTCTCAGGAGGATCAAGATGGAGGCCAATCTGTTGGCCAGAGGAAGAGGGTTAAACTTAGCAGCAGTACCAAAGGTAAATATCTGGGTGTAAAATAAAATTTCACAGTACGGGAACTAAATTGAATTATTCTTTGTGTTTTTGCCCTCAGATCCATACATTATTGATTCACTAAAGCACAAATGCTTTCTGGAAGAGTTGCTATTTTGGACAATAAAATTTGAATTTCCACAGAAAATGGTCACGTTCTTGTTGAACATGTTGCCAGATCAAGATTACAAGGTATTCGGTTTCCTGCTTTCACTTTTTTTCCAAGGTTTTATCTTCTCTCTGAACTTTACTTCGTGATTGTGTCTTTCCATGTAACGAAATAAACTTCTTACTTGCTCTGCTGTCATTTATAATATAGCTGCAGAAAAACAGGCACTGTCGGAACAAACAGACTGTAAGTGTGATTTACTTTTCCTTGCCAGATCACATTCACAAAGACGTTCGTTCAGCATTACGCCTTCATCATGAAAACCCTGATGAAGAGCCACGAGTCGGACACGATGTCCAACCGCATCGTGCACATTAGCGTGCAGCTGTTCAGCAACGAGGAGCTGGCCCGACACATGACAGAGGAGTGCCAGCTGCTGGACATCATGGTCACGGTGCTCCTCTACATGATGGAAAGTTGCCTTATCAAAAGTGAACTTCAGGGTAGGTTAACCAAATCTACCACTTGGCGTCAAGTTGATTTCACACGTTTTGATAGTACGACGATTGGCACAGGTACTCAGCGTTGATAACAATTCTTTTTGACATGACTGACAATTTTTAATTGCACAATACTTTATTAATCCCAAATGGAATCATATTGTTGGTTTATTGTTGTGTTATTGGATAAATAAAAACTGTTTGAACTTTTAAAATGTAGCAAAAACAAAGAAGAGGCTGAAGTGTCTTAGTAGAAATGCTCGTGTAAGAAAATTTACACTAAAATTGAAGACTAACGTAGGTCACATGATGTAAATGATTTTATTTAAAACAAAATCCAACAGCTATTTGTGGTGTTCAAACTGTTAATAAATAACTGTTTTTAAAGGGGTCCCAGATTTTAGTTGCAAACTCTACAGCCCACAAATACTGGGGATCCAATGTTTACTCTACTACATTACCCAGCATTTATTTCACTCCAAATAGTCCTTAGTGATGTGAATATTGGAAACACTGATACTATAATAACGATTATATCTACAACATATATTGTGAAGCTCTAGTTTTTTGGCCTTTAAGCTCTTCTAGCCTGTTCCTCTCTTGTACTCTCTGGATCTAGTGTTTTATAACAGGCATTGCTTGAATTTTATAGAATTCCTGGTGCAGGCAGCTGTATTTCTCATTTTCTGCATGCATCACAACAGATTTGACATCCAAATCGTTGCACAGAATGCCTTAGAAATTTGTGATCTTAATTGAGGGAAAAATTGAGAGCAGCACAAAGGTCTAACAACTGGAGCTATTACAGCAGCTAACAAAGCTCCTTCATTTACATTTAAGACAAACAACACAGTTTTGAAGAAAAATATGCAGCAGATGTTTATTTGACTGAGTTTATTTGATCTCTGTGGTGTTGACGTATCCTGAAGGTGACTTCAGCTTAAGACATCTAGGTGTACTTGTGGGATTTGCATTGTTTGACTTTTTCTGTTTGTTTTGAACAATTAAATACATTCTACTAAAAGAAACCATATAATTGAAATGTTTTTGTCTTTTTTTTCCCTTTAGACGAAGAGAACAATCGCCATGTTGTGGTAAACTGCAGTGAAGCACTATTAAAGAACAACACTTACTGGCCCCTAGTTAGTGACTTTATCAACATCCTCTCACACCAAAGTGTAGCGAAAAAGTTCCTGGAAGACCATTCCTTGTTGATGCTCTGGATGAGCTTTGTTTCATTTTTTCAAGGTAAGTTTTTATTTATTTATTTATGGAATTTAATGGCATCTCTCATCTCTATGACCTGAATGTAATCGATCAGCTGTTTATGTCGCTGTCTTAAACTTGTTTCCCTTCACACTGCACGTCCTTTACTTTTACTTAAGAACCAGACCTAACCCGACGCTTGAATTTAAAGAACGCTGTGGGATTTGGTGGTTATAGTCTGATTTTCATTTACTTTTGTCATCTTGGTTTCCACTAAAATTAATGAGTTTTAGAAAAAATAATGTGTAAGAGGAATTTCAGTCTGTGCTCCCCACTTTGCTATATGTAGTCGGTTAGGACCCTAAAAATAACATTCACCTTTGCACAGTGGACCTAAATATCCTCTTGCTGACAGCTTGAACATACTGTCACTATTAGGTTTTGCCCATGCTCTGCTCTCGCTATAAAAATGTTTAATAAAGATTTGCAGCGTAGATATTTCTGCTGAACAAATACCTGCAAATATGTTTTAATGACCAAGAGCAGTGAAAGTTAAAACTGCAGAACAAGACTATGCTACTTTTTTATTTTTCACCTTTTGGTTAGAGCATTGATTTAAATTTTGACATGTTTCTTTCTAAGGTATGAACCTGAATAAGCGGGAACTGAACGAGCACGTGGAGTTTGAGTCTCAGACATACTATGCAGCATTTGCAGCAGAACTCGAGGCCTGTGCACAGCCATTGTGGGGTCTCTTGACACACTGCAAAGTCAAAGTAAGTCCATGAAGCTTACTTCGCAGCTTTTTTTGCTTGGCTTCATGCTTTCACGTTTGAAGGCCCGTTGGAGCTTTGGACATACTATGCCTACATTTCTTACAGCCTCTTGCAAAATTATTAATTTTATTAGAACATTTTTGGTACTTAAAAGAACGATGGTGAGCATCCAGAATGCCAGAGTTATAGCAAATGTATGGGTGGTTGATTTAGTAGAATAGCCAGAGAAACAGAGAACCAGTGCTCACAGTATCTATTTTCCCCGTTTAATTTGGGCAGTCTGTATGCTCCTTGGGTAAAATTTGTTGTCAGCATACTTGCAGAGGAAGAACTATCAAGCATACGGATATGCAAGCCAGGAAGAAAAACCAGCCTGACCAGCCAAGAGGTGAACAGGCAATCAGCCAAAAAGGAAACATCTGTGTGTAGATGAACAAGTTGGAATACAAACAGGAAAAGCAAAAATCACCCAACATTCATTATTTAAAAAAAATACAAGTTATTTAAAGAAAATACACACACACACACAAAACTTATTCATCATAGAATCCATCAAGAAAGGGAAAGGCCTGCATGTGATAAATCCACAAAAAGCAGCACATAATTGTGATGTAGAAGTAAAAGGTACATAATCTTGAACATCTGCTTTCAGTCCCGAGTTCATACATTAATGCTGTAGAGCACCTCTTTCGCTTGAGCCTTGTCAGTGTTTGGTGCCTCCATCAGCCTTTCTTCCAGGATTGTGGTATTTAGATTGATCTGTCTTCCCATCACCTCTGACCAGCTTCCCTGTCACAGGGAAGCATCTCCACAACATGACGCTGCCAGCACCGTGTGTCATGGTGGGAGTTTTCTTTGCTTGGACTTCGGCATTGTTTTCTTTTTCTGCCAAAATTCATATCTGGCATATTTTGGGCCAAAAGAAACTCAGTTTCAGTCTCATGTACTAAAATGGACAAAACAAACTGTGATTAGGACTAACAGTTGCCACCTGAGCTGTTGATCTGTGCAGGTTCTCCAGAGGTACCATGGGCCTCTTTACCAACTCCTATAATTAACTCTCTATTTCCCAGTACCCGTGTCTTGTGGTTTGTGGTTATGCCATCCTCTCTCCATTTCCAGATGATTAGTCAAGCAGAGCTGTGTGAGGCTTCAAAGCTTGAGAGATTGTTTGGTGTAAACTTCTCCCCAACTTTATCCCTGACCTGTCTGCTGTATTCCTTGGTCTTCATGATGCTGTCTGTTCAATATATTCTCTAGCAAAGCTTTTGATTCTTGACTGACACTGTGACTTCTGAAGGCAGGTGCTTGGATTAGATTTTATTACACGGCTTTTAAGAGTAAAGTGAACTGAATATGAATGCATTCTGCACTTTTTTTTTTGTGGAAGATATTTTTAAAAATATGTAATTTCCTTCAGTTTCATGATTAGATGCTACATTGCATTGGTTTATCTCACACAATCTCAGTATAATCTATTGAAAATTGTGGTGGAAGCATGACTAAGGTGTTCAATCCATAATGCATGATTCAGAATGGATTTTAATTTGTTATACTTGGTTAACAGGAGACCCAGGAATATACAAAAACTGTTGTTCGCTATTGTTTGGAAACACTGCAGATCTGGTTTGATGCCATTGGCTTCATTGATGAGGTGAGTTTCACTGTCACATTTTTGCTTTTGCAGACAAGTTTCCTTCTAAGTTTTTTTTTTTTTTTAAATATTTCTTTCCTCATTCTTCACTGCACGTCTTTCCCAGCCTGCTCCGAATCAAGTGACGTTTCACCTGCCGCTCCACCGCTACTACGCCATGTTCCTCAGCAGGGTATGGCGGAGCTTTTTCCCTTCTAACGGCGAGTCTGTGATTTAGTTCTGCGCTGTGGCGCTAACTATTCGGTTGCAAATCCGCAGGCTGTGAAATGTCAAGGGTTGGATTTGGACAGCCTCCTGCCTGACCAGGAAATGCTGATGAAGATTATGGTGCATCCACTCCAAATTCAGGTATGATAATGGAAAACCACAGATACACTTCTTTTTACTTCTTTTTTTTACCCGTCTACATCCAAAGTTAAAAAGTACTAATGTGTTGCTCAAAACATTTTTTGTTTACTCAAGGCGTGCCTGTCTGAGATCCACAGCAACATGTGGGTCAGGAATGGTCTGCAGATTAAAGGACAAGCTATGACTTATGTGCAGTCACACTTCTGCAACTCCATGATAGACCCAGACATCTATCTCCTTCAGGTTGGAAGCAAAGCCTCACAGTAACTATGTATATATTTTTCCTTCCGTTTTTAAATTATTTTTTGTGTGCTTATTATTATAGGTTTGTGCATCAAGACTGGATCCTGACTACTTCATTTCAAGTGTTTTTGAGAGGTGAATTGCCTCCCCTCTCCCCTATTTCTATCGTGCGAACAGTATTTTCATTAGTTTTTAAACTTTCCGGAATGTGGAATCACCTCATCTTCTCTGGTACAGATTTAAAGTGGTCGACCTCTTGACGATGGCTTCTCAGCACCAGAATGCCGTGTTAGATTCTGAGCAGGAGAGGCCGATGCTGGAAGGAGCGTTGACGTTTCTGGTCATACTGACGAGCCTTCGCATTCATCTGGGTAAGCAGTGGAAAACAGGATTCCTCCTTTCTGCTGGTGACATGAGAGTAACAATGAGTTACAGTGTGCTTAAATTAGATTTTAAATCTAAATATATGCTTTAATTAGCTATTTTTAAGGAATTAAGGGGCAGCATCTCACACTTTTTTTTTTTACACTTTATATTTGTTATTTTATTGCACAAACTAAAAAAGGGAGTCTTACCTTATTTTAATGACTGTCATAAATGATATGATCTTGTAAAATTAACGATTTTTTTCTGACAGGCTTTGTGTAACTTTAATCACCTTCTCTCCTGCTGATGTTTTCTAACAGGAATGACGGATGATGAGATTCTTCGGTCCGAGATGGTCTCCCAGTTGTGCATGAACGACCGAACCCACAGTGCACTGTTAGATCTTGTATCCTTCAGTACTTCACAAATACGCTAAAGACCATTATATTATCCATAAGTATTTTTGGTTTTCCCTTAAGACTTTTCTTCTAGATTCCAGAAAATCCCAACCCAAAGAGCGGCATTGTTCCAGGTAGCTGCAGTTTTGAGGACGTGCTCTCTGCTGTGGCTGATTTCAAAGCGCCTGTGTTTGAGCCCGGAGGCTCCATGCAGCAGGGCATGTACACACCTAAAGGTAAGAGGGTTGAGTTGATGAAAATGTGCAAAGGAGAAACAGACAATGGTATCAGGTGCTGTGTGTCTGTATATGGCACAGAGGTTTTTGGAATAAAATCCAAACTGCATAAACAGAGCCATGGCAACAAGAGAAAATAGGCAAGTTATTAAAAAATATAGCATATGTACAATTTTCTGCATTTCCAAGTTTTCTTTGCAGAAGTTTTGTAGACGCTCAGAGCTTTCTAAAATAACTCCTTAGACATCTATGATGGCACCCAGACCATGGATTTTATCTCTATTGCAGAATAACATTTTGGATGCTTTACAGTGATGGATTGTTGTTTTGTTTTTGGAATCAATACGAAGGTTCTCTTCTGTTGTCTAAACAGGTTATCAGGAGAAGAGGCTGTTAAACAAATGGAGAGATTTTGGAAGCGAGGACTTCCACCTAACAGAAAAAAAATACTGCAAATCATTACATCATAAAATGTAATGACTAAATCATTACATTTTATGAACAAATCACAATATAAAATTGAAATGTATATTAGACATATGTCTTGCAGCTGAAGGAGGAACAGCTTACCCTAGTTCAACTTGGAGGTGAAGAAAAGTAAGGTAAAAATAAAAGTGAGAAAATCTCCTGGTCCTTAGGTTTGAAGTAATCCAGTTATGATGCAAAATACCCCCGTCCGACCCCAAGGACATTAGCAGTATTCTACAACGACTTCAGTTTTTAGAAACAAAGATTCAACGGCTAGAGGTGAATCTTACATAAAGAACAGGGATTTTTTTGTTTCAGTCAGAAACTTCTCATCAGAGAGGTCAGAGGTCACATGTGGGGTACCCCAAGGTTCAATCCTAGGACCCCTTCTTTTAAATATTTATATGCTCCCACTGGCTCAGGTTATAACAGGAAATAAGATTAGCTACCATAACTACGCGGATGATACACAGCTCTACATCGCGATGTCACCAGGTGACTCTGAACCCATCCAATCACTGAATAGATTCTTAGAACAGATAAATGTGTGGATGTGCCAAAACTTTCTCCAGCTGAACAGAAACAAAACTGAAGTTATTATCTTTGGACCTAAAGAGGAGCAAACTAGAATCAATGCTCAGTTTCAGTTATTACAACTGAAAACCAGCGATCAGGCCCGAAACCTGGGAGTAGTGATGGACTCTGACCTGAACTTTCAGAGCCACAATAAGAGAGTCACAAAGTCGGCCTTCTATCTCCAGGATTAGAGGACTAATGTCTCAGCACAATCTAGAGAAACTCATCCATACGTTTATCTTTAGCCGCATTGATTACTGCAACAGCGTCTTCACAGGTCTGACTAATAAATCAATCAAACAGCTGCAGCTGATCCAGATGCTGCTGCTGGTGTTCTCACTAAAACCAGGAAGATAGAGCACATAACACCAGTTTTAAAGTCCCTACACTCAAAGAGCTACAGGGAGCTGTTTGAGCTCCCTGTAGCTCAAAGAATAGACTTTAAAATACTGTTGTTAGTTTATAAATCACTGAGTGTTTTTGACTAAAGTCCCAGAGTGTTAGAGCCCCAGTTAAACGACGTTTAACTGAAGTCCTAAAAGGGCTGCGGGTTTTAATGTTTTTATCTTTTTTAATCTTTTTCAAAATCTCTTTGAAAAAGAGATTTTTTTACTCACTGTTTATTCAATGTCACATGCTGTTTTTATTTTAATTATGTAAAGCACTTTCAAATGCCTTGCTGCTGAAATGTGCTATACAAATAAAATTTGATTGATTGATTAGAGATTAAAAAAAAATTACTTTTAACCTATGCTTTATGTTTGACATATCTTAGACTAAATAATTGATTTGTTTACTTGTAGTTCTTCAGTAATGATAAATATGATTGGAGATGATTAGAGAACAATCTTAAGTCTGAAACTTGAGGTTTTGTGTGACAAGAGTCACCACTTGGGGGCAGATTTTCACCATTTTTAAAGGACAGATGAAAACTGGGAGCAAAGGATTCAATGTCACTTTGTAGCAAAGCTTTTCCCTCTCTGTCTTCTTTCGTTCCCTCTAAATAGCTGAGGTGTGGGAGAAGGAGTTTGACACCATCATGGTCGTCCTCAGAACAGTCTATCGCCGTGATGTTCAGTCAGCAATGGACAGATACTCAGCATTGTAAGTCACCATTTCCACTATTTATCCCTAACCATTCATTTATTGTCCACATTAGACTGGGATTAGATTCACCTCTGTCACCTGTATCACGAAAGAACATGATGAGAAAAGTTCAGGATCGGTGACCGCTGCATCTGCTGGAATGGGTTCCAATTAAATGACCAACCTCAACAATCCTTTTTTCTCTCTGAAATGCAATTGAATTGTGAAAATTCATCTTGTTGACTGCGGCTCAGATGCCTTTCAGGTCAACATTGTTTGGAGGTGGAAGAATTAACTAAAGGATAATTTTCTTCAAAAGTTTTCAGAATGTGTGAAAAGGTTGCTAATATGATTTCAAGAAGAGAGGAATAAACTTTTGAAAGTGTTTGGGGCAATTTCCTTCCTTTATGCCAATTTTATGCAAATAAATTAGGTGTTGATAACAGTGACTTTACTTTGTACAGCAAGAAAGAACTCTGGTCACTTTGGGATCTTCTCTAGCATTTTATTAAAACGACCTTCAGATTGTAGTTTTGGTAAACTCTTGTGCTCTTAAACCTTAATGTATCTTGATGCATGTAGGTGACAGAATGAAATAATGGTCTAATAGCCGTATGATTAGCTGGATGGCATTCTAATTAGCACAACCCTCCACAGCTGTTGGTTTTTAATTGTTTTTAATGCGTTTATAATATAATTGAGCTACAACTTTTAAGACAATTGTTAGGTATAAAAATATAAACTAATCAGATTTTTTTTTTTAAAGATTGACCTGCTGTCTGATCTTTTCTTTTGTATTTTAAATGATTGTACTAATTTCAAATAAAAATGTCTTTTCTGTTGTTTATTCTGTGCTTAAGTGCAAACAATAGTGTGATGTATTTCTCCAACATGTGAAACTGTTATTCCCACCTTCAGTGTGATAGCAGCCTCCCGTTACTCATTTACTCCGACTGTGATGGATTACATGTCACACTGACCCAGTTCTTGTTAAAATGATGCAGTCATCACTAAAAGAGTGCTCTTGCATAGACTGAAACCATTTTGTAAATCAATTAGCGGCTGTGAAGGTTTTATTTCAAGTATTTGTTCTTTTTTTTTTTCTTCTAATCTTCTCTTTCTCCTTGTCTTTTGTGACGGCATTATCTAGTTTGAAACAGTATGGCATCCATACTGGAAACCCATGGCCACCTTACAAAGAGAGGACTCCTCTGCATCCTTGTTACAAAGGTTTAATCCGACTGTTGCATTGCAAAACCCTGCACATTGTGATATTCACTCTACTTTACAAGGTGAGCCTGTTTTTCATCTCGGTGTACACTTTGATTTTTCAGTTGATTGGTACGGATTTGTTATAAGGAAAGCCTGAAGTACAGGACCTATAAAACTGCTCCACAAATCGATAGTCAGGCTGTGTAACAAATGCTTTCCATAGTTTTCCAGTAGGAAAACTATTAAACCTGAATATTGTTTTCATTTTATGTTATAGATATGGATGGATCACCAGAACATGTCTGAACATGTGCTGTGCATGGTCCTCTACCTGATTGAGCTTGGCTTGGACAACCAGGTTCAAGACAACAAAGAGGATGAGGTACAATCTGTGCAGCATCAAAACATTATCCTTCATTTGTCTTAGTTCTCATTCTTGTGATCACTGTTTTTGTTCACAAATTCTTCATGCTTCGTCTTCCTTTACCTTCCCGTTCCAGGAGCCCTGCATTGAGGAGCACTGCCATGACAGCTGGTTCCCGGGCACCAATCTGCTTTCCAATCTGCACCACGTCATCAACTTCGTAAGGGTCCGGGTTCCTGAGACGGCGCCCGAAGTGAAGAGGGAGACCCCTCCCAGCACGAGCGCTGAAGCTTCTTCTTATGGCCAGGCAAGTGATGCTGGACGCTTAGACCACATTTACTGCCATACATTGACAATGTTATAAACATGTAGCTGTATGATTTTACAACACTTTACCATACAGTTAATGGTAATTTAAAAACCACTAAACTCTACATCTCTATTCTGTATAAATGTAGAAAACAGCATATCTGAAATGCCAGTAAAACCAGCACCAATTCCCTCTGCTCGAATTTGCAGGGTATCCATCTTTACAACGAAGCTGTGACCTTTAACATGTAGACTATGTAACCCAGACATGTTTTAAGACTCGTCTAGTGTTTCGTTCAGTTAAGGGGCCGGCATTAAGCTGGGCACCGGACATGAGGAGAGCCACGGCAACTGAACATTTCTTTGTGATTTAACCAGGGGGAAGAAAATACTGTTCATGAATAAGGAAGCCTTCCTTCAGCTGTACTCTAGTTCAACTCGTATCTGTATTTCCAGACTGCCGTAGCTCGACAGGTAGCTTCCTCTTTAAACGTATTTTGCTGTGCTCTTGCAGAACTCCAGGCGTCTCTCAGGAAATTGGAGAGAGGTAGCTGTCTGCACCCATTACCATAAAAACAGTCTAATTACTTTAATGGCACTAGCACCAGCTGCTGCATTTGTCTATCTTATCTCTGGTATGGAAGCATCTCTTTGCATGTGTTTGGTGGTTTGTGTTTTCCAAAGGAGCCCTGCCTCGGTGTGTTGAGGCGTGAATATAATGCTGTGCTCCAGCAGTTTCCCTACCTCCCTGTTGACTGCTGAAACTAATTATGTGTGCAATGCAGGTTTTGGTGTAAACGATTTTTAACCGCATGTCAGTATGATTGATGGTGGCTTGACTGGACTTTATGATGTATGTTTATTTAAGAGAGCAGCTCGGGTCCTTTTCTGTCAGCCTAGGTCATGCCAATCCTTCACAGGGCTTGTGTGTTTTACATCAGGGCGATTCTAATTTTTTTTTTTTCCGCTAATATTGTTGTCATGACGAGGTGTAATGTCAGCTGAAATTTTAAAGCGGTCATTTGTTTTGGGTTGCATTGGATCTGTCAGGTTATGGTAATAAGGCTCCAGGCTAATCCATCAAAATCCAAGTGAGCAGTAATAAGGCTGTGTTAGGAAAGCTTGTCTGTACCAAAATAGTTCTACAGTGCACGTAAAATTTGATGCTTTCTCTTGCTTTGCTGTGAAGATCTTTGATATATTTCAAGCTCTTAAGTCAAGTTACAGCATAATAATCTTTTAATGGAAAAGGTAGAATTTGCTTGATTGGTGTAGAGATCGTCTTCCCTTGAGGTTTTTGTTTACACTGCCAATGCCTGATGACCACCCCGAGACCAAAGTATTTCATAAGAGAATGTTTTGAAATGTGTAACATCATTAAAAAAAAAAATAAAAAAAAAAACAACCACGATTTTCATTGGTTTCTTCAGAACCTACGAGAAGCTCAGGTGTTCAGCCTGGTGGCGGAGCGCAGGAGAAAGTTCCAGGAAATAATCAACAGAAGCAACACGGAAGCAGCTCAGGTCGTCAGGCCCAAGAGCTCCTCGACCCGCTGGGTCTCACCAGGCACGGCCCCCCAGCTGGTGACCGAGATCCTGGAGATCCGAGAGAGCATGCTTTCCCTCCTCGTCAAGCTGCACCAGAAGATGTCGTCCAAGCAGAACTCCCTGTCGGCCTCCTGGCTGGAGGACCCGGACACAAGCCATCACGCTCACGGAGACGGCATTACAGCCATCGAGCGGATCCTCACCAAGGCGGCCGCACGCAGCTGCCAAATCAAGCGTAACATCCAGGACATTTGTGGAAAGGTGTGTCCTCCAGTGCCGCCAAAGAAGAACAGTCCGTCTGACAAGAAAGCCATGGACAAAGAGGAAAGGTGAAGTCACTGTGTTTTATTTTGCTAAATAAGAATTTCAAATCTATGGGTTAATATTTCATATCAACTCACTCTGATTTTAAATATTGCTCATCATCTTCTTGAGGCGGGGTATTGATGAAAGATGCTCTGCTCAGAGATTTTGCCAATAGATTCCAATCAATGATTATGTAAAGCTTTTGCCTTCATACTTCTCTTAATTAAAAAAAACAAAACAAAAAAAAAACAGTTTTTTTTTCCTTTCTCGCTAAATGTTATTAAAAAAATAATCTCAAGGACATAGAACTTATTTTCTCTTCATCACTGAAGTGTTCAAATAAATACTGCAGGTTATGTGAAATATAGATATTTTTTCATTCCATCTTTTTTTCTACGTCCCTAATTACAAGACAAAAAGACATTTAAAGGTCGCCTATAAAGTATATTCAAAACAAACAGCTTTTTTCAGTTTCAGATTGCAACTATACAAAAACTTTATGAAATCTAACTGTCTCTGTGGATCATAATATCAGTGTATAAAATATCAGAAAGGACTATTTGGTTAGCTTCAAGTCTCCCGCATCCATATTCTGCATAGCAATAATATATTCGGCCAGTTGAATGGACTCTGTTCTACATCAGGTCCTGTAGGCTGTAGGATGTAAGTTGCTTTTAGTGTCAAGGTTTCTAAAATTCTGACATAGTCCTGAGCACTTTGTACGAATGACAAAAGAAAAGAAAAAATCTGAAAAATGTTATTTTGGTTTTCAGGAATAAGACTGTTCTATATTTTCTTGATATTGTGCATAGCTAGTACCAGACATAAACTCAGAGCATCTGCGAGAGAGGAGAGTCTACAGTAAATATTTTAAGCTCTGTTTAGAAGTCAGCATGTCGATGTGCTTAATGTCATAAGCGTTACAAAGCGTTACAAGCGTTATTGTCTTGGCACGATGCGTTCACCGATTGGAGATGCAACGAGATTTTAAACTAAATGTTAAAACATGCAATAAAATTGCGACATCGTTGCATCCTGCAGTCTGTCACCATGTACTGGTTTAAAAAGAATCATTTTAGAATCAGATAAAATATTAAGAGATGAAAAATGGCTTGCATACATGCACAATGATCAGCTAGAAGTCTGACACGGAGTCGTGTAAAGGTGCAGATAAGCGGATGTTGTCTGTACACAATCCAGCTTTGATGATCTCTAATGTGCAGATTGCATGCGCTCAACACAGTCTATCCCGCATGATCATTTATGTTGCAATTAATTGTTTTAACGGAGGTCGTGAAAATATGTTCGTCTGGCTCTTCTGAAAACCAAAATGTTGAATGTTGTAATTTATTCCCCTTGAAATCAGCCTCCAGTCTGTGTGCTCTGTGGTTAATGATGATAGAAACGGCTTTAGCAATCCTCTAACAACCTCCCTTTGGCGCTCGTTTCATCCCACAGAGAAAATGAGAGTTAGATTTTCTCTCTTTTAAACACATTAGATCTGTTTCCAAGCCAACCGTCGGAGAGCAACGTGGTCACTGGCGCTGAAAATCCATACGCCATTATTTAATCTGATAGCTTGCACCCTTTTAGTTATCAGTAGGGAATAATTGAGCTACTACACTTCTGTCAACATTTGATTGTGTCTTCTTATTGGACTTCATTTACAAACTCTCCTCACCTCCTTCAGCTTTAGAGGATTAGCCCACCTTATTTATCACTATAGTGCCATCTTTAACGGTGAAAGCTTGAAAATAATTGGTAATTCTTTTGTGTGCCACAGTATTTCCAACTAGATAGAAATAATTGTAATATTTCCTTCATATTTGTGATGTAACAAACCCTCAGGAGTTAAGTAATTGATGGTTGGTCCGAAACTTTATCAATGCGTTTGTCTTCGATGTAACATATTTTACATGCCTTTTTTTTCTGCAATGTATTATTCAAAACTAAGCATATACTCAGTGACTGAATTATTGTAAATTTACCTTTGAAATGCGTACTAATAACACAAATACAGTGGTAAAATTGGTTTCAAATTCATCCTGTATTTTCTCTGTTTCAGGCGTCAGCGGGCCCGAGAGAGGCAGCAGAAACTTTTAGCTGAGTTTGCTTCAAGGCAGAAGAGTTTCATGGAAACGGCCATGGATGTTGGTGAGTCGGTTTATCTCTGCTTTTAGAGTTGGCGCTTCAAAATGACGGTCCTATGAGGATATTTAACATTGTTAAATATACGTCCTTATTAGTAAGACGTTACTGGAATAATCTTGCACAAATTGAATGAACACATTCTTGTGTTAAAGATACAGAGAGTGAAGTTTCTTCTGCTGAGTCTCTCTGTCTTGGATTCCTGTATCTCTTCCTGGGAGTCAAAATGATTATTGTCCAAAGACTTAAAAATAAATAAATGTACTGCTGTAGCTTTGTGTTAGATAGCAACATTGCAGCAAGTGTCGAGTAGACTGCACTAAGTGCTGAAATATTTGCTAACAAAGAATGCAAAATCACAAAAATACAAATATAAATGGGAAACAGGGAAAACTAGGATGAACACCTAACATTTTGATGAATTTAGTCAAAGGTCTTTTTTCAAAAATATTTTTCATTTTGGCCACCTAGTATATGGAGAGGTTATCTTCCTGTTGTTTTGGCTCATCTGGACGGATGCACCCACTCATATGTCCGGTTAATAAGATTAAGATCCTCTTTATTCATTTTTTGCTCTTTTCCGGCTCTCCACCANAAAAGTATTTATAGAAACTGAAACATTCCCTTCTAACTTACAAATGACTTGTATTTACTACTGTCATGTATAAATATATCTGTCTTTAATTTTCATTCATTTAGACATTAACAGCTACATGATAAATGTTATTAAAATGGGACATAATAAAAATGACTTGGTTGGCAACACAAAGTCAGCACATGACATACGCATGACAGAATTACCTTGTTAGACGAAAAGTGTTGTAGGTTTCTTTCAGACAGTTCACTGTCAGTGCATAGCAACAGGTGGAGGAGGGGGCTTGCTGTGCTACTGTGTGCTTGGACCATCTTAAACTCAGGTCACTCTGGCACTTTCTTGGAATTTTTGATAAAATGACAGAACTCTAGGAATATGATTTAAAAATATAGTGCCTTTGAAAGTTTACTTTTGAAGAAATATCGAGATGCCTTGATGCCACTAACTGTCTTTGAGATTATATCTGCTGCCCATCTGTAGTGATAAATTTGTAGTGATGCCTTCATAAAGCAGATATAGTTCTGCTTGTAAAATATAGCATTCCTCTTCATTTGGGTGTATATAATTAAGCGGTTACAGGGTTTCCTTGTATTATTATTATTATTATTATTATTTTCCTAGAAACGTAAACAAGCAACGCTTAGCCTGGTGGCGGGGCTAGTAAAGCATGGCGGGCCGCCAGGCTTATAATACATTGGGGGAAACCCTGTTTATCTCGAAAGAAATTTCCTGGTGAGTGACTTGCTTATGTCATGACAGTCTTAAGCAACTTAAGGAAAGTATGTCCTAATCTTTGTTTACTATGGGTCAAATTGTACCGGGCAAGAAATACAAAAAAACAAATCTTTTTTTAGTAGAGTACAAACTTTAAGCAAACCGATTTTTACATTTTGCAAGATTTTTTTTTTTTATCCGTCTAATTTTTGGAGTCTTGGGGAATGTTAGTATACATCTAAAAAATTTGGTGATTAATCAGAATCATCCAGATTTCCTATGATTGCCTTGGATCGGACGGTTCAAATACTTGAAAATATGATTTTTGTTTTTGCTTATTTACCAAGTTGCTTAAAATGAAGAATTCCAACTATTTTTATCTTATAAAAGCATCAGCTATTCATATACTTTGATGAATTTTTATTAGGGTTAATGAAAATGAGATTAGGATTTATTTTAAACTTGATGCATTCTTTAATGTACAAATGATGATAATTTTCTTATTCCTTTTTTTGCTTCAGAGCTGCTTACTCTATTAAAGTACCTGTAGCACATTTTGTCTCATGCATTATTGTTCTAGGGAGATAAATCAGAATCTGTAAGTTGGGCCTCAAAGACAAACACAATTTGGTATCAGGAGGGGAAAAAGTGAGATAGGAGCTTCTCTAGGTATTACTAGAGCGAAACGATACCTAATGCAAGGCAACACCATATTGAGCTAACAAGAATGAGACAGGACGAGATTTTAATATTAAAAAAAAAAAAAAATCTATCAATCAAGTGGAATGGATTCTTTTACGAAGCTTTGGAAACGGCGCTGGGTGAAGTAATATTTTATTGTAAATCTGGACGGGCAGTGGTGTCCAAATGAATATTTTTCAAACGTGAGGGGATTATGTTCCCTTCACATATAATCATGCTGATGTCTCATTCATCTTTTTTTTTTGTCTTTCTTTTCCAGTCAAAATCTTATAGAAGTAATTGCAGGGCCTTAGAAACTAATATGTAACAATCCCAATTTTAGGTTGGGAAGTCTTTAATACATACAGACGTTCCATATTGGCTCTTAAATTTATGGATTTTTCTTTATTCATGTATCTTTCTTGAATTACTCATCTATTAGAAGCCAGGATTAACTTTTGTCCTTGACTTGACAGCGTATAAATACATTTAAGTTTAACGTCCCCAGTTTAGGGAATTAAAACCAAATCATTTCTGCAGCAGTATTCAGTACCAGCTGCTTTGTCAGAAGAGTCTATATTTCATTTTACAAGGTTTTGTTTGAAAAATATGTATCTCATATTTAACTTATTGAATAAGATATGCATACTTTAAGTGAAGTAATTATATTTTCATTAATATGTAAATGTGCATTCATGTTCTTTAAAAGGTCTTAAATGTAAGTTATTTGTACTTATTAAAACCTTTGGCTGTTATGGCACTGGACTTCATAGTTAAAATAAAATACATGCTAATATGAATGAGTGCAAGTCTGATTAGGTAAATATAATTTCATCCATGAACCGCAGCTAAGTTAGCAACATAAATGACAGAAAACATTTAATTGGTAATTAGTTGATTATTCAGCAGTTTTTGGACAAAAGGAAGCATCTTATTAATCGTTCAAAGTTATGTGGTTGGGTAACAACTTCAAATTCATTCACACTGTTGGCATATTTGTTCAGAATCATTTTAATTACAGTGGCTTTCAATAATCAAGAGATAAAAAAACAAATGTGCAAACATGAAAGAATGACTGTGAAAAATGCTTCTTTTGTGCCAATGTTTTTTGTTTTTTTGTTTTTTTAGCTTATGTGTCATTTATTTATCTTTGTACTTTTCTTCACTGACAGGTTTTGCAGACGGCATAGGTTAAGAACCGGGGAAAATGTTCCCTCCATACCCCGAGATCTTCTCCTGATGTCCGAGATGGTTCTGCCTCGCTTCATCCTGTGCATCATTCAGTATCTGAGAGATGGATACATTGAACCAGGTGAAAACAGTTTTACCTTGAGCAAACTATTGGCATATGGGAAACCTTTCTTAGCTTTCAGATTTAACACGTCTGAAGTTATTAATTTATTCAGAATAACTTCATCTAATATTCTAATTTTAATTGGCTCTTAATATCACATGATTGTTGAAATTGTCTTCCTTCTATCTGGCTCTGCTGCTGTCTAGCTGTGGACACTTTTGTAAATTACATTTATGAGTTTTTATCCTGGTTAAATAAATAAAAAAGAAAAAAAGAAAAACGTCTTCCACTTTATAAAAGCTGTGTTTCTCTGGTTGAAAAATAATTACAAAACAGCGTTCATTATGCATACGTAATCTGGGCATTACACAATCGTGGTTCGGAAAGCGCTGGATCTTGTGACTTATGCTGCTTATCTCTGTTTGCCAGACACGTCAGCGGAGAGGGATCTCCAGAAGGTTCTTCAGCAGCTGGAGCCTCAGATCACGTTTTTGGAGGAGCTCACAAAGATGGGAGGAGCAATGAGGACAGTACTGACAAAGATCTTGACCAATCAGCAAACGTACAAGGAGCTCAGCATGGGTAACCGATTTGGCTTTAAGCATAGTGGATCTTTAGATGCCATGCTCCCTTCATTTAACTTTTTTTTTGTCAGTTTCTCAAGCAAATAATTCATTTGAACTTATGTGATTCACTGATGTTAAACGGTAAAGCTCCTGAAACTTTCAGCTGAGTGATTTTGTGCTCTAAAACTCCTCTACCCCCACAAAAATATACACGATTAAAATGCCTACCATTTAATATAGATGTTTGTTTTTTTTAATTTGTCCATTACATTATCAGTTACTGTTTTTAACTTGCTGTTTCAGGCAAAGAAGACAACTTGTATGCTAAAAAGAACTACGACAAATATTTGTCAGCACTGAAGAATTCAGATCTGGTGTCTGTGGAGGAGAAAAACCAAAGTGCTGCTGCTGACATTGCTGTTGGTGCTGAAGGAGGTGCTGGGGCGATGGTCCTGCTGGGTACGGTTATATTTATGTATTTGTTAACCATCTAGAAATAATTTGGAAGTTTATAATGTAATGGTGTGATTTTTTTGATTTATGTGAAGAGGGGTGAGAGGAATGTTGGGGAAAAACAGCTGGGGAATCATAGTGTCTTTGGCTCATTTGTTGAAGTGATGCTAAACTCCTGCTGCCTTTGTTTTTTTATTTTCCTATAGTTTCACATGAAAATTACCTAAAAAAAAAATCAGATTTGTAACTCAAAAGATGCTAACATGAACTGCAGAGAAAATGTTTTTGCTGGGCTTCACTGAGCAGCAAGTACGTAGCCTCTGCAGAACCTGAGGAGAAACTTTACTAGCAGAATATAGACTTCCTAGCACAATATTCTGTTTGAGTTCAAATGCATAGGAATTGCCTTTTTTGTTGAGACATTGATATTACTTTTACAGGGTTTCTCTGGGGTACTAAAAATCTTCAATTCAAGCATTTCAATTTTGGGCCTATAAAGTCTTAAAAATGTAGATTTTTTATTTTGTCATGTGTCTTTAATTTAATTACATCTCATTTTGTTTTTATCTGCTGCTTCTATCATTGAAAAACCTTTTTGAAATGTTTTTAATCCATTCATTAAGCTTGAGAAATGTGTTGTAAATAAAAATGTTTTGGTTTTATGATATGAAAAAGCTCCTTGGCCCATGGTGGATGGCAACTAACAGCAGAATGAGATGTTTCCACTATTAAAACTAAGTTTAGCGTTAGCACTATTTAATACCTCAGCTCTAATTCCCAAAGGTTGTTTTTTTCCCCCCTTCTTCTCCTCAGTTTTCTGGTAAAGTTTCATTTTCTTGTTGCTTTTTTGTGGCTAAGAATTTTGACTTTGTTTTCTTAGGAACCACTGCACCAGGAAGCCCAGATGAGTCTGCTAAGGAGGTTCGTATCAGCATGCCTCAGTAGCTATTCCCCACTTACTGTCATCAAGAAAATGAATTATGTTTGTTTACTCCACTAAGGACTTAGTTTGTTTTGGTCTATTTTTCTTTGTGGCTATTCAGTGTGATTTTTTTAGTTCTCTGAACCAAACTAATCTAATTAACCTCCTAATCGGCTTTAAATATCTTGTATTGCTTAACTCTTGCTTCATATTGTTTTTGTTTTCCTTTCTCAGGAGGATCAAGATGGAGGCCAATCTGTTGGCCAGAGGAAGAGGGTTAAACTTAGCAGCAGTACCAAAGGTAAATATCTGGGTGTAAAATAAAATTTCACAGTACGGGAACTAAATTGAATTATTCTTTGTGTTTTTGCCCTCAGATCCATACATTATTGATTCACTAAAGCACAAATGCTTTCTGGAAGAGTTGCTATTTTGGACAATAAAATTTGAATTTCCACAGAAAATGGTCACGTTCTTGTTGAACATGTTGCCAGATCAAGATTACAAGGTATTCGGTTTCCTGCTTTCACTTTTTTTCCAAGGTTTTATCTTCTCTCTGAACTTTACTTCGTGATTGTGTCTTTCCATGTAACGAAATAAACTTCTTACTTGCTCTGCTGTCATTTATAATATAGCTGCAGAAAAACAGGCACTGTCGGAACAAACAGACTGTAAGTGTGATTTACTTTTCCTTGCCAGATCACATTCACAAAGACGTTCGTTCAGCATTACGCCTTCATCATGAAAACCCTGATGAAGAGCCACGAGTCGGACACGATGTCCAACCGCATCGTGCACATTAGCGTGCAGCTGTTCAGCAACGAGGAGCTGGCCCGACACATGACAGAGGAGTGCCAGCTGCTGGACATCATGGTCACGGTGCTCCTCTACATGATGGAAAGTTGCCTTATCAAAAGTGAACTTCAGGGTAGGTTAACCAAATCTACCACTTGGCGTCAAGTTGATTTCACACGTTTTGATAGTACGACGATTGGCACAGGTACTCAGCGTTGATAACAATTCTTTTTGACATGACTGACAATTTTTAATTGCACAATACTTTATTAATCCCAAATGGAATCATATTGTTGGTTTATTGTTGTGTTATTGGATAAATAAAAACTGTTTGAACTTTTAAAATGTAGCAAAAACAAAGAAGAGGCTGAAGTGTCTTAGTAGAAATGCTCGTGTAAGAAAATTTACACTAAAATTGAAGACTAACGTAGGTCACATGATGTAAATGATTTTATTTAAAACAAAATCCAACAGCTATTTGTGGTGTTCAAACTGTTAATAAATAACTGTTTTTAAAGGGGTCCCAGATTTTAGTTGCAAACTCTACAGCCCACAAATACTGGGGATCCAATGTTTACTCTACTACATTACCCAGCATTTATTTCACTCCAAATAGTCCTTAGTGATGTGAATATTGGAAACACTGATACTATAATAACGATTATATCTACAACATATATTGTGAAGCTCTAGTTTTTTGGCCTTTAAGCTCTTCTAGCCTGTTCCTCTCTTGTACTCTCTGGATCTAGTGTTTTATAACAGGCATTGCTTGAATTTTATAGAATTCCTGGTGCAGGCAGCTGTATTTCTCATTTTCTGCATGCATCACAACAGATTTGACATCCAAATCGTTGCACAGAATGCCTTAGAAATTTGTGATCTTAATTGAGGGAAAAATTGAGAGCAGCACAAAGGTCTAACAACTGGAGCTATTACAGCAGCTAACAAAGCTCCTTCATTTACATTTAAGACAAACAACACAGTTTTGAAGAAAAATATGCAGCAGATGTTTATTTGACTGAGTTTATTTGATCTCTGTGGTGTTGACGTATCCTGAAGGTGACTTCAGCTTAAGACATCTAGGTGTACTTGTGGGATTTGCATTGTTTGACTTTTTCTGTTTGTTTTGAACAATTAAATACATTCTACTAAAAGAAACCATATAATTGAAATGTTTTTGTCTTTTTTTTCCCTTTAGACGAAGAGAACAATCGCCATGTTGTGGTAAACTGCAGTGAAGCACTATTAAAGAACAACACTTACTGGCCCCTAGTTAGTGACTTTATCAACATCCTCTCACACCAAAGTGTAGCGAAAAAGTTCCTGGAAGACCATTCCTTGTTGATGCTCTGGATGAGCTTTGTTTCATTTTTTCAAGGTAAGTTTTTATTTATTTATTTATGGAATTTAATGGCATCTCTCATCTCTATGACCTGAATGTAATCGATCAGCTGTTTATGTCGCTGTCTTAAACTTGTTTCCCTTCACACTGCACGTCCTTTACTTTTACTTAAGAACCAGACCTAACCCGACGCTTGAATTTAAAGAACGCTGTGGGATTTGGTGGTTATAGTCTGATTTTCATTTACTTTTGTCATCTTGGTTTCCACTAAAATTAATGAGTTTTAGAAAAAATAATGTGTAAGAGGAATTTCAGTCTGTGCTCCCCACTTTGCTATATGTAGTCGGTTAGGACCCTAAAAATAACATTCACCTTTGCACAGTGGACCTAAATATCCTCTTGCTGACAGCTTGAACATACTGTCACTATTAGGTTTTGCCCATGCTCTGCTCTCGCTATAAAAATGTTTAATAAAGATTTGCAGCGTAGATATTTCTGCTGAACAAATACCTGCAAATATGTTTTAATGACCAAGAGCAGTGAAAGTTAAAACTGCAGAACAAGACTATGCTACTTTTTTATTTTTCACCTTTTGGTTAGAGCATTGATTTAAATTTTGACATGTTTCTTTCTAAGGTATGAACCTGAATAAGCGGGAACTGAACGAGCACGTGGAGTTTGAGTCTCAGACATACTATGCAGCATTTGCAGCAGAACTCGAGGCCTGTGCACAGCCATTGTGGGGTCTCTTGACACACTGCAAAGTCAAAGTAAGTCCATGAAGCTTACTTCGCAGCTTTTTTTGCTTGGCTTCATGCTTTCACGTTTGAAGGCCCGTTGGAGCTTTGGACATACTATGCCTACATTTCTTACAGCCTCTTGCAAAATTATTAATTTTATTAGAACATTTTTGGTACTTAAAAGAACGATGGTGAGCATCCAGAATGCCAGAGTTATAGCAAATGTATGGGTGGTTGATTTAGTAGAATAGCCAGAGAAACAGAGAACCAGTGCTCACAGTATCTATTTTCCCCGTTTAATTTGGGCAGTCTGTATGCTCCTTGGGTAAAATTTGTTGTCAGCATACTTGCAGAGGAAGAACTATCAAGCATACGGATATGCAAGCCAGGAAGAAAAACCAGCCTGACCAGCCAAGAGGTGAACAGGCAATCAGCCAAAAAGGAAACATCTGTGTGTAGATGAACAAGTTGGAATACAAACAGGAAAAGCAAAAATCACCCAACATTCATTATTTAAAAAAAATACAAGTTATTTAAAGAAAATACACACACACACACAAAACTTATTCATCATAGAATCCATCAAGAAAGGGAAAGGCCTGCATGTGATAAATCCACAAAAAGCAGCACATAATTGTGATGTAGAAGTAAAAGGTACATAATCTTGAACATCTGCTTTCAGTCCCGAGTTCATACATTAATGCTGTAGAGCACCTCTTTCGCTTGAGCCTTGTCAGTGTTTGGTGCCTCCATCAGCCTTTCTTCCAGGATTGTGGTATTTAGATTGATCTGTCTTCCCATCACCTCTGACCAGCTTCCCTGTCACAGGGAAGCATCTCCACAACATGACGCTGCCAGCACCGTGTGTCATGGTGGGAGTTTTCTTTGCTTGGACTTCGGCATTGTTTTCTTTTTCTGCCAAAATTCATATCTGGCATATTTTGGGCCAAAAGAAACTCAGTTTCAGTCTCATGTACTAAAATGGACAAAACAAACTGTGATTAGGACTAACAGTTGCCACCTGAGCTGTTGATCTGTGCAGGTTCTCCAGAGGTACCATGGGCCTCTTTACCAACTCCTATAATTAACTCTCTATTTCCCAGTACCCGTGTCTTGTGGTTTGTGGTTATGCCATCCTCTCTCCATTTCCAGATGATTAGTCAAGCAGAGCTGTGTGAGGCTTCAAAGCTTGAGAGATTGTTTGGTGTAAACTTCTCCCCAACTTTATCCCTGACCTGTCTGCTGTATTCCTTGGTCTTCATGATGCTGTCTGTTCAATATATTCTCTAGCAAAGCTTTTGATTCTTGACTGACACTGTGACTTCTGAAGGCAGGTGCTTGGATTAGATTTTATTACACGGCTTTTAAGAGTAAAGTGAACTGAATATGAATGCATTCTGCACTTTTTTTTTTGTGGAAGATATTTTTAAAAATATGTAATTTCCTTCAGTTTCATGATTAGATGCTACATTGCATTGGTTTATCTCACACAATCTCAGTATAATCTATTGAAAATTGTGGTGGAAGCATGACTAAGGTGTTCAATCCATAATGCATGATTCAGAATGGATTTTAATTTGTTATACTTGGTTAACAGGAGACCCAGGAATATACAAAAACTGTTGTTCGCTATTGTTTGGAAACACTGCAGATCTGGTTTGATGCCATTGGCTTCATTGATGAGGTGAGTTTCACTGTCACATTTTTGCTTTTGCAGACAAGTTTCCTTCTAAGTTTTTTTTTTTTTTTAAATATTTCTTTCCTCATTCTTCACTGCACGTCTTTCCCAGCCTGCTCCGAATCAAGTGACGTTTCACCTGCCGCTCCACCGCTACTACGCCATGTTCCTCAGCAGGGTATGGCGGAGCTTTTTCCCTTCTAACGGCGAGTCTGTGATTTAGTTCTGCGCTGTGGCGCTAACTATTCGGTTGCAAATCCGCAGGCTGTGAAATGTCAAGGGTTGGATTTGGACAGCCTCCTGCCTGACCAGGAAATGCTGATGAAGATTATGGTGCATCCACTCCAAATTCAGGTATGATAATGGAAAACCACAGATACACTTCTTTTTACTTCTTTTTTTTACCCGTCTACATCCAAAGTTAAAAAGTACTAATGTGTTGCTCAAAACATTTTTTGTTTACTCAAGGCGTGCCTGTCTGAGATCCACAGCAACATGTGGGTCAGGAATGGTCTGCAGATTAAAGGACAAGCTATGACTTATGTGCAGTCACACTTCTGCAACTCCATGATAGACCCAGACATCTATCTCCTTCAGGTTGGAAGCAAAGCCTCACAGTAACTATGTATATATTTTTCCTTCCGTTTTTAAATTATTTTTTGTGTGCTTATTATTATAGGTTTGTGCATCAAGACTGGATCCTGACTACTTCATTTCAAGTGTTTTTGAGAGGTGAATTGCCTCCCCTCTCCCCTATTTCTATCGTGCGAACAGTATTTTCATTAGTTTTTAAACTTTCCGGAATGTGGAATCACCTCATCTTCTCTGGTACAGATTTAAAGTGGTCGACCTCTTGACGATGGCTTCTCAGCACCAGAATGCCGTGTTAGATTCTGAGCAGGAGAGGCCGATGCTGGAAGGAGCGTTGACGTTTCTGGTCATACTGACGAGCCTTCGCATTCATCTGGGTAAGCAGTGGAAAACAGGATTCCTCCTTTCTGCTGGTGACATGAGAGTAACAATGAGTTACAGTGTGCTTAAATTAGATTTTAAATCTAAATATATGCTTTAATTAGCTATTTTTAAGGAATTAAGGGGCAGCATCTCACACTTTTTTTTTTTACACTTTATATTTGTTATTTTATTGCACAAACTAAAAAAGGGAGTCTTACCTTATTTTAATGACTGTCATAAATGATATGATCTTGTAAAATTAACGATTTTTTTCTGACAGGCTTTGTGTAACTTTAATCACCTTCTCTCCTGCTGATGTTTTCTAACAGGAATGACGGATGATGAGATTCTTCGGTCCGAGATGGTCTCCCAGTTGTGCATGAACGACCGAACCCACAGTGCACTGTTAGATCTTGTATCCTTCAGTACTTCACAAATACGCTAAAGACCATTATATTATCCATAAGTATTTTTGGTTTTCCCTTAAGACTTTTCTTCTAGATTCCAGAAAATCCCAACCCAAAGAGCGGCATTGTTCCAGGTAGCTGCAGTTTTGAGGACGTGCTCTCTGCTGTGGCTGATTTCAAAGCGCCTGTGTTTGAGCCCGGAGGCTCCATGCAGCAGGGCATGTACACACCTAAAGGTAAGAGGGTTGAGTTGATGAAAATGTGCAAAGGAGAAACAGACAATGGTATCAGGTGCTGTGTGTCTGTATATGGCACAGAGGTTTTTGGAATAAAATCCAAACTGCATAAACAGAGCCATGGCAACAAGAGAAAATAGGCAAGTTATTAAAAAATATAGCATATGTACAATTTTCTGCATTTCCAAGTTTTCTTTGCAGAAGTTTTGTAGACGCTCAGAGCTTTCTAAAATAACTCCTTAGACATCTATGATGGCACCCAGACCATGGATTTTATCTCTATTGCAGAATAACATTTTGGATGCTTTACAGTGATGGATTGTTGTTTTGTTTTTGGAATCAATACGAAGGTTCTCTTCTGTTGTCTAAACAGGTTATCAGGAGAAGAGGCTGTTAAACAAATGGAGAGATTTTGGAAGCGAGGACTTCCACCTAACAGAAAAAAAATACTGCAAATCATTACATCATAAAATGTAATGACTAAATCATTACATTTTATGAACAAATCACAATATAAAATTGAAATGTATATTAGACATATGTCTTGCAGCTGAAGGAGGAACAGCTTACCCTAGTTCAACTTGGAGGTGAAGAAAAGTAAGGTAAAAATAAAAGTGAGAAAATCTCCTGGTCCTTAGGTTTGAAGTAATCCAGTTATGATGCAAAATACCCCCGTCCGACCCCAAGGACATTAGCAGTATTCTACAACGACTTCAGTTTTTAGAAACAAAGATTCAACGGCTAGAGGTGAATCTTACATAAAGAACAGGGATTTTTTTGTTTCAGTCAGAAACTTCTCATCAGAGAGGTCAGAGGTCACATGTGGGGTACCCCAAGGTTCAATCCTAGGACCCCTTCTTTTAAATATTTATATGCTCCCACTGGCTCAGGTTATAACAGGAAATAAGATTAGCTACCATAACTACGCGGATGATACACAGCTCTACATCGCGATGTCACCAGGTGACTCTGAACCCATCCAATCACTGAATAGATTCTTAGAACAGATAAATGTGTGGATGTGCCAAAACTTTCTCCAGCTGAACAGAAACAAAACTGAAGTTATTATCTTTGGACCTAAAGAGGAGCAAACTAGAATCAATGCTCAGTTTCAGTTATTACAACTGAAAACCAGCGATCAGGCCCGAAACCTGGGAGTAGTGATGGACTCTGACCTGAACTTTCAGAGCCACAATAAGAGAGTCACAAAGTCGGCCTTCTATCTCCAGGATTAGAGGACTAATGTCTCAGCACAATCTAGAGAAACTCATCCATACGTTTATCTTTAGCCGCATTGATTACTGCAACAGCGTCTTCACAGGTCTGACTAATAAATCAATCAAACAGCTGCAGCTGATCCAGAACGCTGCTGCTCTCACTAAAACCAGGAAGATAGAGCACATAACACCAGTTTTAAAGTCCCTACACTCAAAGAGCTACAGGGAGCTGTTTGAGCTCCCTGTAGCTCAAAGAATAGACTTTAAAATACTGTTGTTAGTTTATAAATCACTGAGTGTTTTTGACTAAAGTCCCAGAGTGTTAGAGCCCCAGTTAAACGACGTTTAACTGAAGTCCTAAAAGGGCTGCGGGTTTTAATGTTTTTATCTTTTTTAATCTTTTTCAAAATCTCTTTGAAAAAGAGATTTTTTTACTCACTGTTTATTCAATGTCACATGCTGTTTTTATTTTAATTATGTAAAGCACTTTGAAATGCCTTGCTGCTGAAATGTGCTATACAAATAAAATTTGATTGATTGATTAGAGATTAAAAAAAAATTACTTTTAACCTATGCTTTATGTTTGACATATCTTAGACTAAATAATTGATTTGTTTACTTGTAGTTCTTCAGTAATGATAAATATGATTGGAGATGATTAGAGAACAATCTTAAGTCTGAAACTTGAGGTTTTGTGTGACAAGAGTCACCACTTGGGGGCAGATTTTCACCATTTTTAAAGGACAGATGAAAACTGGGAGCAAAGGATTCAATGTCACTTTGTAGCAAAGCTTTTCCCTCTCTGTCTTCTTTCGTTCCCTCTAAATAGCTGAGGTGTGGGAGAAGGAGTTTGACACCATCATGGTCGTCCTCAGAACAGTCTATCGCCGTGATGTTCAGTCAGCAATGGACAGATACTCAGCATTGTAAGTCACCATTTCCACTATTTATCCCTAACCATTCATTTATTGTCCACATTAGACTGGGATTAGATTCACCTCTGTCACCTGTATCACGAAAGAACATGATGAGAAAAGTTCAGGATCGGTGACCGCTGCATCTGCTGGAATGGGTTCCAATTAAATGACCAACCTCAACAATCCTTTTTTCTCTCTGAAATGCAATTGAATTGTGAAAATTCATCTTGTTGACTGCGGCTCAGATGCCTTTCAGGTCAACATTGTTTGGAGGTGGAAGAATTAACTAAAGGATAATTTTCTTCAAAAGTTTTCAGAATGTGTGAAAAGGTTGCTAATATGATTTCAAGAAGAGAGGAATAAACTTTTGAAAGTGTTTGGGGCAATTTCCTTCCTTTATGCCAATTTTATGCAAATAAATTAGGTGTTGATAACAGTGACTTTACTTTGTACAGCAAGAAAGAACTCTGGTCACTTTGGGATCTTCTCTAGCATTTTATTAAAACGACCTTCAGATTGTAGTTTTGGTAAACTCTTGTGCTCTTAAACCTTAATGTATCTTGATGCATGTAGGTGACAGAATGAAATAATGGTCTAATAGCCGTATGATTAGCTGGATGGCATTCTAATTAGCACAACCCTCCACAGCTGTTGGTTTTTAATTGTTTTTAATGCGTTTATAATATAATTGAGCTACAACTTTTAAGACAATTGTTAGGTATAAAAATATAAACTAATCAGATTTTTTTTTTTAAAGATTGACCTGCTGTCTGATCTTTTCTTTTGTATTTTAAATGATTGTACTAATTTCAAATAAAAATGTCTTTTCTGTTGTTTATTCTGTGCTTAAGTGCAAACAATAGTGTGATGTATTTCTCCAACATGTGAAACTGTTATTCCCACCTTCAGTGTGATAGCAGCCTCCCGTTACTCATTTACTCCGACTGTGATGGATTACATGTCACACTGACCCAGTTCTTGTTAAAATGATGCAGTCATCACTAAAAGAGTGCTCTTGCATAGACTGAAACCATTTTGTAAATCAATTAGCGGCTGTGAAGGTTTTATTTCAAGTATTTGTTCTTTTTTTTTTTCTTCTAATCTTCTCTTTCTCCTTGTCTTTTGTGACGGCATTATCTAGTTTGAAACAGTATGGCATCCATACTGGAAACCCATGGCCACCTTACAAAGAGAGGACTCCTCTGCATCCTTGTTACAAAGGTTTAATCCGACTGTTGCATTGCAAAACCCTGCACATTGTGATATTCACTCTACTTTACAAGGTGAGCCTGTTTTTCATCTCGGTGTACACTTTGATTTTTCAGTTGATTGGTACGGATTTGTTATAAGGAAAGCCTGAAGTACAGGACCTATAAAACTGCTCCACAAATCGATAGTCAGGCTGTGTAACAAATGCTTTCCATAGTTTTCCAGTAGGAAAACTATTAAACCTGAATATTGTTTTCATTTTATGTTATAGATATGGATGGATCACCAGAACATGTCTGAACATGTGCTGTGCATGGTCCTCTACCTGATTGAGCTTGGCTTGGACAACCAGGTTCAAGACAACAAAGAGGATGAGGTACAATCTGTGCAGCATCAAAACATTATCCTTCATTTGTCTTAGTTCTCATTCTTGTGATCACTGTTTTTGTTCACAAATTCTTCATGCTTCGTCTTCCTTTACCTTCCCGTTCCAGGAGCCCTGCATTGAGGAGCACTGCCATGACAGCTGGTTCCCGGGCACCAATCTGCTTTCCAATCTGCACCACGTCATCAACTTCGTAAGGGTCCGGGTTCCTGAGACGGCGCCCGAAGTGAAGAGGGAGACCCCTCCCAGCACGAGCGCTGAAGCTTCTTCTTATGGCCAGGCAAGTGATGCTGGACGCTTAGACCACATTTACTGCCATACATTGACAATGTTATAAACATGTAGCTGTATGATTTTACAACACTTTACCATACAGTTAATGGTAATTTAAAAACCACTAAACTCTACATCTCTATTCTGTATAAATGTAGAAAACAGCATATCTGAAATGCCAGTAAAACCAGCACCAATTCCCTCTGCTCGAATTTGCAGGGTATCCATCTTTACAACGAAGCTGTGACCTTTAACATGTAGACTATGTAACCCAGACATGTTTTAAGACTCGTCTAGTGTTTCGTTCAGTTAAGGGGCCGGCATTAAGCTGGGCACCGGACATGAGGAGAGCCACGGCAACTGAACATTTCTTTGTGATTTAACCAGGGGGAAGAAAATACTGTTCATGAATAAGGAAGCCTTCCTTCAGCTGTACTCTAGTTCAACTCGTATCTGTATTTCCAGACTGCCGTAGCTCGACAGGTAGCTTCCTCTTTAAACGTATTTTGCTGTGCTCTTGCAGAACTCCAGGCGTCTCTCAGGAAATTGGAGAGAGGTAGCTGTCTGCACCCATTACCATAAAAACAGTCTAATTACTTTAATGGCACTAGCACCAGCTGCTGCATTTGTCTATCTTATCTCTGGTATGGAAGCATCTCTTTGCATGTGTTTGGTGGTTTGTGTTTTCCAAAGGAGCCCTGCCTCGGTGTGTTGAGGCGTGAATATAATGCTGTGCTCCAGCAGTTTCCCTACCTCCCTGTTGACTGCTGAAACTAATTATGTGTGCAATGCAGGTTTTGGTGTAAACGATTTTTAACCGCATGTCAGTATGATTGATGGTGGCTTGACTGGACTTTATGATGTATGTTTATTTAAGAGAGCAGCTCGGGTCCTTTTCTGTCAGCCTAGGTCATGCCAATCCTTCACAGGGCTTGTGTGTTTTACATCAGGGCGATTCTAATTTTTTTTTTTTCCGCTAATATTGTTGTCATGACGAGGTGTAATGTCAGCTGAAATTTTAAAGCGGTCATTTGTTTTGGGTTGCATTGGATCTGTCAGGTTATGGTAATAAGGCTCCAGGCTAATCCATCAAAATCCAAGTGAGCAGTAATAAGGCTGTGTTAGGAAAGCTTGTCTGTACCAAAATAGTTCTACAGTGCACGTAAAATTTGATGCTTTCTCTTGCTTTGCTGTGAAGATCTTTGATATATTTCAAGCTCTTAAGTCAAGTTACAGCATAATAATCTTTTAATGGAAAAGGTAGAATTTGCTTGATTGGTGTAGAGATCGTCTTCCCGTGAGGTTTTTGTTTACACCGCCAATGCCCGATGACCACCCCGAGACCAAAATATTTCATAAGAGAATGTTTTGAAATGTGTAACTTCAAAAAAAAAAAAAAAAACTAAATAAATAAAAAGCAACCACGGTTTTCATTGGTTTCTTCAGAACCTACGAGAAGCTCAGGTGTTCAGCCTGGTGGCGGAGCGCAGGAGAAAGTTCCAGGAAATAATCAACAGAAGCAACACGGAAGCAGCTCAGGTCGTCAGGCCCAAGAGCTCCTCGACCCGCTGGGTCTCACCAGGCACGGCCCCCCAGCTGGTGACCGAGATCCTGGAGATCCGAGAGAGCATGCTTTCCCTCCTCGTCAAGCTGCACCAGAAGATGTCGTCCAAGCAGAACTCCCTGTCGGCCTCCTGGCTGGAGGACCCGGACACAAGCCATCACGCTCACGGAGACGGCATTACAGCCATCGAGCGGATCCTCACCAAGGCGGCCGCACGCAGCTGCCAAATCAAGCGTAACATCCAGGACATTTGTGGAAAGGTGTGTCCTCCAGTGCCGCCAAAGAAGAACAGTCCGTCTGACAAGAAAGCCATGGACAAAGAGGAAAGGTGAAGTCACTGTGTTTTATTTTGCTAAATAAGAATTTCAAATCTATGGGTTAATATTTCATATCAACTCACTCTGATTTTAAATATTGCTCATCATCTTCTTGAGGCGGGGTATTGATGAAAGATGCTCTGCTCAGAGATTTTGCCAATAGATTCCAATCAATGATTATGTAAAGCTTTTGCCTTCATACTTCTCTTAATTAAAAAAAACAAAACAAAAAAAAAACAGTTTTTTTTTCCTTTCTCGCTAAATGTTATTAAAAAAATAATCTCAAGGACATAGAACTTATTTTCTCTTCATCACTGAAGTGTTCAAATAAATACTGCAGGTTATGTGAAATATAGATATTTTTTCATTCCATCTTTTTTTCTACGTCCCTAATTACAAGACAAAAAGACATTTAAAGGTCGCCTATAAAGTATATTCAAAACAAACAGCTTTTTTCAGTTTCAGATTGCAACTATACAAAAACTTTATGAAATCTAACTGTCTCTGTGGATCATAATATCAGTGTATAAAATATCAGAAAGGACTATTTGGTTAGCTTCAAGTCTCCCGCATCCATATTCTGCATAGCAATAATATATTCGGCCAGTTGAATGGACTCTGTTCTACATCAGGTCCTGTAGGCTGTAGGATGTAAGTTGCTTTTAGTGTCAAGGTTTCTAAAATTCTGACATAGTCCTGAGCACTTTGTACGAATGACAAAAGAAAAGAAAAAATCTGAAAAATGTTATTTTGGTTTTCAGGAATAAGACTGTTCTATATTTTCTTGATATTGTGCATAGCTAGTACCAGACATAAACTCAGAGCATCTGCGAGAGAGGAGAGTCTACAGTAAATATTTTAAGCTCTGTTTAGAAGTCAGCATGTCGATGTGCTTAATGTCATAAGCGTTACAAAGCGTTACAAGCGTTATTGTCTTGGCACGATGCGTTCACCGATTGGAGATGCAACGAGATTTTAAACTAAATTTTAAAACATGCAATAAAATCGCGACATCGTTGCATCCTGCAGTCTGTCACCATGTACTGGTTTAAAAAGAATCATTTTAGAATCAGATAAAATATTAAGAGATGAAAAATGGCTTGCATACATGCACAATGATCAGCTAGAAGTCTGACACGGAGTCGTGTAAAGGTGCAGATAAGCGGAAGTTGTCTGTACACAATCCAGCTTTGATGATCTCTAATGTGCAGATTGCATGCGCTCAACACAGTCTATCCCGCATGATCATTTATGTTGCAATTAATTGTTTTAACGGAGGTCGTGAAAATATGTTCGTCTGGCTCTTCTGAAAACCAAAATGTTGAATGTTGTAATTTATTCCCCTTGAAATCAGCCTCCAGTCTGTGTGCTCTGTGGTTAATGATGATAGAAACGGCTTTAGCAATCCTCTAACAACCTCCCTTTGGCGCTCGTTTCATCCCACAGAGAAAATGAGAGTTAGATTTTCTCTCTTTTAAACACATTAGATCTGTTTCCAAGCCAACCGTCGGAGAGCAACGTGGTCACTGACGCTGAAAATCCATACGCCATTATTTAATCTGATAGCTTGCACCCTTTTAGTTATCAGTAGGGAATAATTGAGCTACTACACTTCTGTCAGCATTTGATTGTGTCTTCTTATTGGACTTCATTTACAAACTCTCCTCACCTCCTTCAGCTTTAGAGGATTAGCCCACCTTATTTATCACTATAGTGCCATCTTTAACGGTGAAAGCTTGAAAATAATTGGTAATTCTTTTGTGTGCCACAGTATTTCCAACTAGATAGAAATAATTGTAATATTTCCTTCATATTTGTGATGTAACAAACCCTCAGGAGTTAAGTAATTGATGGTTGGTACGAAACTTTATCAATGCGTTTGTCTTCGATGTAACATATTTTACATGCCTTTTTTTCTGCAATGTATTATTCAAAACTAAGCATATACTCAGTGACTGAATTATTGTAAATTTACCTTTGAAATGCGTACTAATAACACAAATACAGTGGTAAAATTGGTTTCAAATTCATCCTGTATTTTCTCTGTTTCAGGCGTCAGCGGGCCCGAGAGAGGCAGCAGAAACTTTTAGCTGAGTTTGCTTCAAGGCAGAAGAGTTTCATGGAAACGGCCATGGATGTTGGTGAGTCGGTTTATCTCTGCTTTTAGAGTTGGCGCTTCAAAATGACGGTCCTATGAGGATATTTAACATTGTTAAATATACGTCCTTATTAGTAAGACGTTACTGGAATAATCTTGCACAAATTGAATGAACACATTCTTGTGTTAAAGATACAGAGTGAAGTTTCTTCTGCTGAGTCTCTCTGTCTTGGATTCCTGTATCTCTTCCTGGGAGTCAAAATGATTATTGTCCAAAGACTTAAAAATAAATAAATGTACTGCTGTAGCTTTGTGTTAGATAGCAACATTGCAGCAAGTGTCGAGTAGACTGCACTAAGTGCTGAAATATTTGCTAACAAAGAATGCAAAATCACAAAAATACAAATATAAATGGGAAACAGGGAAAACTAGGATGAACACCTAACATTTTGATGAATTTAGTCAAAGGTCTTTTTTCAAAAATATTTTTCATTTTGGCCACCTAGTATATGGAGAGGTTATCTTCCTGTTGTTTTGGCTCATCTGGACGGATGCACCCACTCATATGTCCGGTTAATAAGATTAAGATCCTCTTTATTCATTTTTTGCTCTTTTCCGGCTCTCCACCAGGTTGTCTATTCAAATAGTTATTAAAACTGAATAAAATGTGACAGGTTTTAGCCTCCATTATGTTACAACCCATCATCAAGACTGGCAGCCTTTTTTATTTTTTTTTTAGATGGATACCTGATAGGAACAAACATTTCATTATCAATTTCTATTGCAATTTGTATGAAACTAATTTGTAAATAAAAATGAATCAGTCAACTAACATGCATTATCAACAATATACCTTAACACTGTATCTATTGAAGCCTTTATCACAGTTTTATTGGGTCGGTGGGACACCAACACTTCTTTTTCAGGAAACATGTTTCTACCACAGACCTTGAAGTAAAGTGCCTTTGGTGAAAATAAACCTATCATTGTTCAGATTTTATTTTCCCCCTGATGCAAGGTGAGAGGGAGTTGAGTCTGTGCATACGGTCTCTGGGGTCTATTTAGCAGAAATAGACATGGGAAAAAGAGTATTTGTGCCTGTTGGCAGTAGGGGACATAAGATCAAAGCCCTAATAGCGAACCGGACTCTAAGGGACCACCCTGACACAGCATGGTTAGCAGCTGAATAATGGCTGCTGTGGTCAGTAGGTCCATTCTTGCAGAACTGTGCTGTGTGACGTTTATCTGCACTTTTACTGCAGTGCTGTAACTTTAGCACTTTAGTACTTGTCATATTTTCCAGATTAATGTAAGATTTGGTTCACTTGTACAAAAACAATGGTTGAACTTAGAAGAGGAGTAATATGGTGACTTTTCTGTCCATTAAGTAAAGTCATTGATGTTTAGTTTGACTTTGCTTCTACGTGATATGAAAAAGATTGGAGACTTTGTCTCCAAATGACAATACAGAATAAAGTCGAGCGTAAAATCAGCAGATGTTTCATTATAAAGAGCACTTTGTTGCAGACCAAATGTATTTCTTGAAAACTTGGTGTTATCCAAAAACACCTCCTATTAACAATATTGAAGTATTTAAAGCCAAAGAAAAGTGTGTAAGGAGGCAAATACTTTTCTACAATACTGTAGTTACAGCTGTCACTGACTTCATAATTGGTTTGTAAGACCAGTGTTACTTAAGATCAGTCTTAACATTTAGAGATTAGCTTTCATAGGCGTCCTCAGTTTATGCTTCTCTAGGTGTTCTTGCTGCTGTGCCCATTGTGCAGTTGCTCGTGTGTGTTTCTGGGTGCGTGTACGGTCAAAGGCGGCTCGGTGTGTTTGGATAGCCTGAGGCTAAGGCTGCAGCCTTGACATCCAGGTGAAACTGTTTTCATTTCCCCAGGAACACGGTGACCTCCTCTGAGAACATGTTCCTCCTAAAAGCAATAAATCAATTTCCAACACAACGTGACATTTCTGCTCAGTGTTTACTGCTCATTTTGAACAGTCCTTACCATTTTGAACAGTCCTTACCATTTTAAACTGATTTCACGTCTGTAATTAATTTCAGCTGCTAGCAAGTCGAGAGAGATTTTACTGTCTGTCATCCATTTACAGCAAGGTTCAAAAGCTGTTTAAACATTATGAGCAACACAGTTGGAATTAAAATGAACCTCTTGATGATGTGCATGATTCAGCATTGGACCTTTGCTCACTTTGGTTAAATGACAGTAAACATGAACTGCATCTGCTCGTCATATTAATGTAAAATGGGTGGCCAGTTTCCAAATCTTCATTTTTATTCTACCATTATACAACCACAAGAACGAGATGTAGCATCTGAGGGTTAAATGAAGGTCAAGAACGTTGGTCGTTTGCCACTTAAATGGATGGTTCAGAAGTTTTGAAATCGGTTCCTGTTTAGAGATTATAAGACGGCAACTTCTTGCCTCCAGTGAATAATTCAGGGTTAAACAGTGAATGGACATGCCTGAAATTTGAGAAAATATCAAATTTATTCCAATGCAACACTGATACACCCTGATATAGCAACAATACAGGACAATCTCCTAACAAATGTCATCTCTGTGTAATCAGACTAATCATATAGAATCCAAATTTGGTTTAGTTCAATCCAGTTCATTGCTGTACAACACATTCATATACTGTGATTCAAGTCCATTAATATTCAGTCAAAAGTTTAAATATCGCTGGAACAAAAGTTTTCTTTCAGAGTAATCGGCTTAATCTAACTGTTACCTATTTTTTTTTATTTGCCTCAGCTGCTGTTATTTGAATATTTTGTGTGGAAAGCTTTGTACAAATAAGTTGTCATTCTCATTTTTCTTTTCTCAATCTTGTTTTCGGGGCAGAATCTCCTGAAAATGAGGCGGCAATGGATTTGGGGTCATCGGAAGTGATGGAGTCTGAGGTTCTGTACGACTGTGTGATCTGCGGACAGAGCGGGCCGTCCACCGAGGACCGGCCAACTGGATTAGTGGTTCTACTCCAAGCATCCTCAGGTGTTAAATTCGTCCAGATTGTCCCTCTGTAGACTCCACCTATGGTGCCTTTTATTCTAAAAATGTTGAAGCAACAGTTAAATCCACATTTAAGGGAAGGATATTTATATTTCTCACCGGCATCGCTGCATCTTACCTCATTTCTCTCCTCCAGTTCTTGGGCACCGACGCAAAAGCAAACAACCCAAGCAGCTACCAACGAGCGACGAGGAGCACATATATCTTGCAGACACATGCGGCGTGGCTCATGATGTCAGGCTCACGCTGATGCAACAGTTCTTCAAAGATGTACGTGACTCACAAAACACATATTTGGTTAAAGTTAGGTAAAAATCCGACTTCCCAAAGAGCTTTTATATGTTGCACGCCGTCTGGTAAAATTCACGTCAAAAGCATTTTTCTAAATGACCTTCCGCAGACTGATTTCTCAATTTAGGATATAGCAAAATGCATCATCTCATGTCTGATTCTTTTCCACAAATTGATTTGTCAGAAACTACCCATGCACATCTCTCAATTAAAATATATAACATTTAAATGTTTGAACAAAGCAAATCTACTGGTATGTACAATAGATAAAAAAACAAACATTTGTCTAAGTTTGTCCTTTTAATACTGAGGAGTTCAGATCGCCTCTGAGCTGCAGAAGCTTCTGCAGGATAGATATCTATGAATTAGCTCTGACTGATGTGTTTTCTCTTTTGTGAATTCTGCAGAGTTCTTGTTTGCAGTCTGTGTCAATAGGCTGGGATGGAGGAGTCTATGTCCAGACCTGCGGACACACTCTGCATATAGATTGCCATAAGTCCTACATGGAGTCTCTGAGGGTAAGAAAGACTTGACCTTATGAAATTAATGCTCCTCTAACAGAAGCT
The DNA here is from genome assembly GCF_000485575.1 of Poecilia formosa. Lineage (NCBI taxonomy): Eukaryota > Metazoa > Chordata > Actinopteri > Cyprinodontiformes > Poeciliidae > Poecilia > Poecilia formosa. The sequence continues at coordinate 2,024,646 of NW_006799955.1, forward strand.
GGATGCCTGTTTAGGTTGGAGATTAATGGCTCATAAACCAAACACCTATGAAACATTTATTTTTGTTTTATATCACAATCTGTATCTTTTTTCCTTTTAATTTGAAAGTATTAACTTTTCTGTTTATTTATTTTTTTAGCTTATGTTTAGAACTATATCAGCAGAATCTTTTTTTGTTGTTGTTTTGTTTTTTAAATCTTGTGATGTTTTTCTTCAGAATGACCAGGTCCTCCAGGGTTTCTCTGTTGATAAGGGTGAATTTACCTGCCCACTGTGCCGGCAGTTTGCCAATAGTGTCCTCCCGTGCCGCCCTGGGCGTGGCACAGATTCGAGTGGATGGCACACACCCACGAACAAAGCGACATGCATTCTGGTGAAGGAGGTGGAGGACCTGCAGGAAAAACTCGGCCTTTTTCCAGTGAGTTTTAAATTAAGTTTATGAACGCAATATATATCGGCTTTACAATCAGTAAGCAGATGTTGGTGCCATTTGTTAACGTATTGGCATTGGTCTGAGTAAAGCTAGACTGATATTAAAAACTAATGTTTATTTCCATCTTGTTGCCATATGTTTATGTTTTATAGGGGGTTGGCCATGCGTTTATGTTTGAGCATGTGAATAGAATAGAAATATAATTTATTGTCCCACATTATTCAGGTGTAATAGCAGAAAAGTCAAAGTGCATGTAGATTCACATAAAGATAAAAAGTATCAAGGTATATATAAATACAAACTAAATTGAAAATATAACTTTATAGTGCTACATTATTTATAACAAAATGGTTGTTATAGCAATTTCTATTTGAAGTCACTAGTTTTAAATGCTGCAGCACTTAGCTTTACAAACTTTTTTTGTAAGACATTTTTGACTGTAACGGTTTGCTACGTTGTAATATAGCAATCCATAGTTTTGAATTAAAGTAAAACCTTGATCTTTTTTGTCTCCTGCACATATTCTCTTTTCATTAATAAAATTACCCAGATAAAAATATTTGTGTTGTCTTTTATTCTTACATTTTGCAGTCTATAGATGATTTAAACTATTTTTTCCTCTTAGACGGAGTCCAACTTGAGTAAAGAAATGGAATTGGTAATCAAAGACATCAAGAACACCACCCAGAAAAAATACATGGACTATGGCAAAAATCCTGGCTCCCCAGATAATGATTTCCTCTTCATGTACTCGGTGGCAAGGTAAGATCATAGCCCTCTAATTGTTTAAATTAGTCAATATTATTCACAAACGATTCTGTTTTTCCTGTGTTAACTGGACTTACAGACACTTGATTCAATTGTACATGGAAGAAGAGCATGTTTTGGTTTTTGAACTTGGAAAAGTGCACACCTGCGTTTAAAGTGACATTCAGGATCTCTTTCACACCTTTAAGATATAGTTACTAGCCTCGTTTCAGTAGGAGCTTTGTGATAGACAGTGTAAAAGAAACCCTCCCTTATAGCTCCTTTCGTCAAGCGCCCATATGATTTATTTAATTACTTTTTGTGATCTAGGAAGATCACGGATTTGACTGGATAAAAACAAATTGCTTATGTATCATTCCTGATCAGCTGTTCCTGATTTGGTTTGATGGGGCATATTGTAGCTCTTGAAAGTTGATCCATAAAGTAACCTTTTAAAAAAAGCCTAGTCATTTCTTTGTTTATATCACTGCTTGTCTAGATTCCTCCTTAAAATAATATTAGCGATGTACATCATTTGAGTGTGTGTACTGTGACTCCATCTTATTGGCTGGTCGTTGCATTAAAGGTCATCCTCCAGCAACACTTTACACATTTTGTGCACATTCACGCACCAGTAGCAGATGAATCCAGCAGAATAAAGGCCATCGTTTGTTTTTGTTCTGTTGTAAAAGTTTGACTTTAGCAAACAATAACCATCCATGCAGACAAAGTTGGCACAGCATTAAAAGGGATCTTTAATTTAAAATATATTTTTTGTGCTTATAGCTGATGCGTGACTTATGTACATTTGATCTATTTTGTTTAAACTTAGTCTGCCATTCAAACGTTACCCAAAGATTTTGGAGAATACTCATTTGGATCAAACAAAAACAAACGAAGACTAAACAGACCCAAAGGGAAATGTTCTCGGGGGTTTTTTCTGAGCACTTTTATCTTCCACAAAGACTGGTCACAGGTAAGAGAGATGACTGACTCCCTTTGTGACCTTGGGATCCCCTCAACCAACACCATATCCCGTTTCCAAAAAACTCAAAAGAAGCCATTTGTGTGGCGTAGCTACTTAGACCTTTTGTCCTCCCAACACTGGTACCCTCAGCCCTCTACCCTCAACAGAATGATCCCCTAAGTGTGTCTGGAAGCCTGTTGGCGCTATGAAGTTCAATGAACGGAGCAAATTGCCCGAGGAGTGGAAAATTCTTCTGTCACACGGGTGCTCTTATCAGTAAGAGCCAGATGGAGCTTCACTGTGGTTGCATTATCTATGTGAAATTGGGTTGTTTTTTTTTCTCCCAGGAAACCCAAGCATTTGCCCCTCCTCCATGGTCTGTAGGAAGAAACGGCCAGAGGTTTGGCGAGACAGGCCCAGATCAGTCCCATTCTTAGCAACACCTAAGAATATATCTGCTTTCACCATCTATATTCTTAAATGTCTTGTTTTTTTTGTTTTGTTTTTTTAATCATTTCAAAAACTAAATTCCAATGTGAGGATGACTGCACATTTAATATTCATGGTTATAAAACTGATAATAGAACAATTTACATAAACTGATTTTGGAAGGGCTTTTATGTTAATAGTGCATCTCGTGGAAAATCTATTATGCAATGTGACAGAGTTGTGCTGACAAAGTGCATTAAGTGGCAGAGGGTTTGACTAGGCGATGTCTTTCATGTTCATAACCAAGCTCTTTAATAGTAATAGACTGAAAATCAGAGTCTACAGTAACGCACAACTAGCTACGCAAATATATGCATACTACCTTGTTTGCATTCACTCTGTAGATGTCGTTTACAGGTCACTGGATCAAATCTGAGAATAGTTTTCTATAGGATGAACAAGACTGTTAGCTTTTTAGTTACTGGTCATATTTGTATTTTGATTTTCACTAATCTAAAAAAGTTACTAAAATTGTAGCGTCTGACCAGCTGATCACAAACTGGGGTTCTGTCCACCATGAAGTTGCGTAATCCCTAATCTGTGTGTGTGTCCAATTATCTCAGAGGCATGTTTAAGGCGTGATGCAGTTTTTACACGACTCTGCATAATCCCTGCAAAACTTCAGTTTTCCCTACATATGTTTCACCTACAGAGTAAGCGAGGGATTTTCAGAAATCTAAGTACGGCCATACAGGGTGGAGAATGTTGCTAATTGTTGCATACATAAACTGTTGTTAATTCCCCACAAAGTCCAGTGGAAAACCATTGATGTGAATGTGCTGCGAATTGAACTTGTGTTGATTTTGACTTGTGCAAAGCTCATTTATTATTAATCATTTCATTGGGAACAGTTTAAAAGGAATCACTTCAGTTATTTCACAAGACTTATGACTTTACTAAAAGCCGTGATGGCGCAGTCATGAGCGTATTCTGGTGATCACTTTTGCACCAGCTGAGCTGCTTACCAGTCAGCTGATTTGCTTAAGGTTGCTTATGTTTCTGACCCTCAGGACAAACCTGGAGCTGGAGCTCGTGCATCGGGGAGGAAACCTGTGCTCCGGAGGAGCCAGCGCTGCTGCCAAGCGCTCATGTCTAAGTGAGTAGTTGCTGGTTCGATTTCTGATATTTTATTGGTGAACAATCGCTGCATGCCAAGAGAAGATACTGGCCCGATTTAGAATGACAAAGTAACTTAACTAGGCATTCGAGTAAAAAAATAACCACCTCTCTGTCTGCAGTCAGGTTTCTTTAAATTGTGTTTTAAAGAAGAGCACATGAGTTTTTAACAATCCTTAGTTTGTTTTTTTTATTTTGTAAAAGCTTATGTCTTTTAAACTGTGTTACTTGCAGTTCAGCACATTGTTCAGTACTACAGCTCAACTGCTGAGGGGGAAAAAAACAAGTTAATGGTAAAAAAAAAATAAAAAATGGATTCTGATCTGAGTGAACTATTTGGAAAACTAAAGTATAACTTTACTTATAGTGTTGTTTTTTTTTTACAGTTTACAAGGTCATTCAACTAAGATGTGATGGGATCTGTATTAGAAATGAAAACCTGAATATTTGCATTTCTTCTCAACTACAAAACGTAGATTAAAAATCAGAGAAGTTAAATTTCATCGGTGAATAGAGTGAGAAATCCTGGAGAGATGGATGTGTGATTTTGTTGGGTTTCACTTCCCGTTTTCTAGTTATTTAATTGTTCTGTCAGAGTTGCAGCTGCTCCAGTGAAACGCCCCGTCATCCCCAAGTGCCTGGAGAGATTTCTCCCCTTAAGGGTTGCCACTTTTGAGCTACATTAACCGTGTAGCCACACTGACAGCCAAATTTACTCATTTGCAGTACATTAGTGTTCATTCTTCTTAGGGAAATGGATTTAAAGGAAAAAGGCAGACGTTCGCTAACTGTTAGAGCCCATGGGGCTCTTAAGCCTGCTTCACTATAGGCCCCTCATGTGTTCAGCTGATGAGGTTACAATTGACTGTAGGAACAAGCTCTCTTTTCAACTCCCAGGGCACCAGCTAAATCAAATGTAGAGAGTCTAGCTTTTAAGCAGCTTTGCTTTTTTAGCTGAAAATTTTTTTTACTCTACTACTTTAAAAGCATTTTAAAGGATAATGATGCTGACCTTCCCTGTTCCAACCTAATGCTGCCGCTTCCAGTCCAATATGCAGGACTGGAAGCGGCATTAGTGTTATTAGTGGTTTGTGGGTTTTTTTTTTTTGTCTGTAAACCAATATTTAATTACTTGACCTGAGACAACTGAGGTATCATCTTAGAAAAAAAGTAATTGTGCACCAAACCACAATTGGTCCTGGGATGTGGATCTATTGATACCAGTAACTATCTGCATTCATTTCAGAGTCGTTGATGATCAGCGTGTAAGTGATTGTAATTTCAAAGGACCAATCAGACCCCGGTGTTTCGCGCCATGGACATGTAGTAGTGTCCTTCTTGTCTCACCCAAGTTGCTGTTTTTGTGGTTCACAAACACTCACCGTAACCTTTGCTCCAGAATGCATTGACCCATAATGCACTGGTCACACTAACCACCATGTGGAAACACGCTGCGTGGCAGAAAACAAAACGATTCACACACATGTTTTTTACCAGAAAAACTGGCATTGCATGATTTTCTTCCACTTTACTATAATTGGGTTGTTCTGTCAAGTAAAAATCAAAATCAAAGACATTGAAGTGGTTGTAAAGGGACAAAATATGGAACATTTCAGGAGATATGAACACTTGGAACAAGGCACTGTTGTAACAGTGGCTGTGCCAAGTTATCTAATCACTGGTGATGTTTAGCTCAACTTGTTGCAATCGAAAAGCTTTTGTTTTGTTTTGTTTAGGAACCTATATAAAGCACAGTGATGATGAGGTTTATTTACATTTTGTTCTTGTTTTCCTCAAAAGAAAGGACTTTGAGTTATTTCTTTCTGGTAGTCGAGAAAACAAAATTTAGACTTGACTCTGCTTCCTCTTGACAAAGAGATGGAAAAATTGGAGCCATAAAACTTGGAACAAGCAGATACTTAATGCATATATTTTGAGGAGCCTAGTTAATTACAGCCAGGATTTTATTCTCTCTCCTGTTTTTAAGATCTTCCCTCCTCCCTGTAGCTGCCCCTCTCTGGTTTGTTGCTGGCTGGAGGAGAGCGATGGCAGAGAGGGGAAACAATCTGCACTGAAGACAAATGGGATGCCGTCAGCATCTGACACCTTGTCTACTCTTTGCCGTGTCTCTTTTTACCTGCGGAGGGCAGTGTTGCTCCAAGAATTGATAACCGGCTGGCAGGAAAATTACAGTGTCGAATATTTGAAGCCATTTTGCTGCATTACTGCCTCAGAAATCATTGCAAAGCCAAATAAACGAGAGCGAATGCCTTTTGTTACCGTTCTCGTCCTGAGAGCAGCCGCATTTATAAATCGGCTGTCTCTGTTGTTAGGCAGATTTGAATGAATTTTGATTTTTCACCTTGCATGATAAACATGTTATACATATTATTACATTAAAGTAACGCCTGGACATGGTAATTAATGACTGGTTTTGAGGTGTGATTCTGGTAGAGAAGGTAGTGACTAAACATGGTTTTGTGTGTGCACCGATGGTCTGTCTTCATGTTCCATTAGTTTCACAAAGAACAGGTGTAAAAGAGACGCTCTAGGCTGTCGGACCTGGCCATGAGTCCATCTGGGCTGGCCCCGTTTCATCTGAGCCAAACATTAGCCTGCCGTCTCTCATAGGTCTCTCATAAGTCCATCAGCATTGCTTGTTGCTGTGATAAAACAAGCCGCGATCAACACGATTGCATTCTCACGCGAGCGATTTGTGAGACAACCGCAAGATGTTTTGTCTTTTCCTCTTTCAGATCAGCTGTTCCACGTGTTGGCCATGCACATGAGACTCTACAGCATCGATTCAGCGTACAACCCGTGGACGAAGCTGACGCAGATTGCACAACACAAGGACGCAGAGTGAGTGACGTTCGTCCTCAAATACTCTTCCTAAAAGGAAATCTGCAGTTCTGTTGATACATTGCAACTTTTCCATCCTCTGGCGTCTTTCTCACCATTTCCTCTTACATAAAAACACACTGGATCTAAAAGAAGAAAAAAGAGGTTTTGGGAAGGGGGGACTGTGGCTGGTTACCATAGATACCAGTAATTGCTGCATCTGGCAAATTACCGGGCACTCCACGCAGAGCCAAACGACCCTGTCAAATTGAGTGTACAGGGAGCAGCGGTGAAACACCAGCACCCAGCCGTCTTCTGCCCTTTAAAGGGGATTAGTATTTATTTAGCAAAATACAAAAAGGTACAAATATACAGGTTGGATTTTTTTTTTTTAATGTTTGGTAAAACAACCAGACATAAAATTAAGGAAATGTTAGGAAATTTAAAAAAAAAAAAAAAACATATCAATTTGGATTCCATAATTGATGATTTGAAAGAACCGGAGCTGCAGGATGTTGGAGAAACATTCAACTGCAATTTGTCATTGAATATTGCAGTGACGATGTCACGTGGTTCAGATAACTCCCTGTTAGCTTAAGAATCTCAGTCGCCAAAGTTTGTCCTCACAACCAAATATAATGTTAAAAAAAATATAGCATTTAAATATAGCAGCCCACCAAATATTGCATGCAAGCAGTGCCTTACATTGCACAAATTGATGCTGTGACTCAGCATATATTGTTTAGCTCTGGAAAACATGGTTTACTGCACCTGAAAAAGAAGCTCAAATAGCCTCTCTTCTCTGTTAATGTTCTGTTAGACATGCTTTCACACCTGTTACCGTCAAAGTGCTTGCAGCCTCAGTATTCTCTTTGGACCTATTTGCTGTTTAAAAATACTTCATAAGGCAGCAGTGTCATTCACACCCTGAGGCTGTCGACCTAATGTAGTCTAGTTATATGGGACGGAGAGACGTTTCCACGTCGATGCCAAACATCCCTCTTGCCATTTTCTTTACGAGAGAATCTTAAAAAGAAAATGTTTGAGTGTGCGGCTGCAGATAATGGCTGAAAGCTCCGTCCTCTAAGGTTTCCTTCCAGTGCACTGAAGAATTAAGTGTTGAGTGGTTTGGAAATGGAAGGTTTTATTCTTTAAGTGCAGTTCCTCTTGTTCTAAACCCCCAAAGCAGCCTTTCAAGGGTAGAGTGGAGACCGGGACATGCACCGAACAAAAGAGATGTAAATTGGAATGGCACAAAATAAGAATATGTTACCCAGAATGCATTAAGGATTTCAATCAGGGGATGTAAGAGAAGGGGTCTTTTGAAGCTACGTCTTTGTTGAACAAATTAAAAATGGAAAACCACAGCAGAAGCTTTTCCTCTCAGACGGTCTAAAGCCACTTTTAGATGTGCTTTATGCAGCATTGCAGTGTTTACCTTCATGTTGAACTTGCTTATCGCCATTAGATACGCAGCAGTTGACATTTGCAACGGTGAAGAAAAACATAAAATTAAATAAAATTCAGCACAATCGACTTAGTTTGTCAGATCAACAAGACCGATGTTTGCTCCTGCAGATGGGTCTTTTTGCATCAGGTCACAGTTTTTCAGTCACAAACGCCGCAGATGCAGTCAAGTGAGCAAAGAGATGGGGAAAAAAAATGTTTTAGTTTTTTATATTATCCAGGAGAGAACCTAGTTTCCTCTGTCTCATTCTCAGTAACACAACTGAGACAGAGATTCCTTCTTACATTACAGTCAGATTTTCTTTAGGGTGAATTTATTTGAATTCTGTTTGTTGAACTTGTTAGAACATTCAAAAAATCTCAAGATTTCAACAAGATGATTTGCATCTCTTTAGACCATTGAGCTAAAAAGAAACAAAAGTGTAAAAGGTATGATCGTACAATTCATTTACTTTTTTTCTGATCTTGTGACGTATGCCACCGACTTTAACATTACCTTGCTTGTCTTGTTTTTTTTAATTGATCGTTATTAGTGATTTTACCAAAGGTGTGAAACAAATAAGCAGAGAATAAACTCAGCCTCTCACATGAACTAGTATTATTAGTTAGGTTTTTTTTTTTTTTTTTTTTCATTTTCGGCTGTGTATCTGAATGGTCTCTACATTTTCTTCATGTGCTTCATAGTTTTTGGCTTGCATTTGTTTTTTTCAGGGTTTCACATTACCACAGCTGTTTGACATTTTTCACTGTGTTACACGCAGGACCGTTTGAGTAATGAAAAAGCTCCCTGGTGTGTTTTTGCAGTGGCTTTGATGAGGAGAGACCTGAGGTCCCCATGCTGTTTCGAGATGTCCCATCCCTCCTCATCATCTTTGTGCTAACTATGCCACAGCCTCTGCGTAAAGGTAAGGCTTCTCCCCCAGCATCAGGAAATCGCAGGTGTACAGACCTTCTTATAGCTGTAACAAAAGGACACCCTGCATTATTACTTGAGGCTGAACGCTTCAAGTAATAATGTAAAAGAAGCATTTTACATATTTTTGTGTGTACTCGTGTTGCTGTTTTGGCTGTGAGGATCATGAAGAACTCGCCCTCCCTAATCTCTCCCTCGTTCTTTACTTTATTCATTCCCTGTGAAAATGAAGTAAATTCTTCAAAGAACTGATTGGAAGATGAATTTGTTGGCGAACTGTAGAACGTGCTCTATATTTAGTTGTAAATGCAAGTCAATGTTCTTTATCTGTAAAACTTTTAAACAAAGATATATATATTTTTTCACTTTACATTCCGTTGCTTTAGTTTTTATTTCTTTGCCAACTAAAACACCCGTCCGGCTCAGTTTTCTGCCTATTGTTTCCTCGCACTTTTAAACCCAGAAACCTTATAAACTAGCTCATCCTACTGGTGTCTCTTTCTGGCCTCTTTTAGAGCACTTTACCTGCGTGATCAAGATGCTGTACAACCTGCAGTTCACTCAGGCTTTAGCTGCACTGTCAACCAAGCTGAGCTCCGAAGAAAGGCAAGCCTGGGTCAAATCAGGAGCACTTAAGAAGGTAAATGTTAAACCACACGACCTTGATCTGAGAGGCCACGTGCTCAGTATAGGTTGTTTTATCTTCCAGTAGATATGTGATGTTTCATTTTCATATCGTGGTAAAAACAGTTAACTTTTGTTTATCTTGCTGAATTGTATTAGTTGTCACTCCCCTTTTATTCCTCTTAAACTGCACAGAAATGCTGAGAATGCATCAGTCACACACAGTGATGTTTCTCATTCAGAACAGTACATAAAAAAAAAAAATAAAAAAAAAAAACTGAATAAATTGAGCTCCTATTTGAAGCAGCCCACTCCAAACTAATGCAACAATACCTTGAAATAAGGCTGAATGTCAGCATGCTCATTTTTAGTCAGCAGTATGCAAATGTAGGTTTCTAGTTTTACAGCAGTAGTGGGAAATAAATGGCGTGGCTTTAGCTTGCCCTGGGGTCATAAAGTACAGCATTTATGGCAACCTGTATCGTATTCATTTTAAATTCTCGATATCGGACAACATTCATTGCTGTAACAATATCCACTTAAAGAACAGAGTTGAAGGTCTTTAACAAGTGTACCAGAGTATATGTATCATAAAGTATAAAAATTTTATCTGTTTCTGTTTGGGTTTTTTTTTTGTGAAGCGTCTTTTGTTTGTCGCGAATTGGCACAATGTAAATGAATTTAATTAATATCTATACAAAACGGTGTGCAACAATATCACTGGAGTTGTTCAGTGTTTAAGCTAATTGGCTGGAGAACTTTTCATTTGAGGGATTTCCATCTTTAAACATAGTAATTTTCCATTGTTCTTTAATTGTGATTGCTGCTCACTGTTGACACGGCTTTGAAACGGCATAAAATATCCGTATTGAGTTGAGTGCGACTGCCGTGAAAGTGAACAGGAAAGCACAGTGAAGACGGATCAGAGGCTCGAAACAAACAAAGGGAAGCTTTAGACTCAAAAATCCCCCCCCCCCATAAATCTGCGACGAACGACAGCAGACGAGATAAGGCTGCTGTTTTATATTCTACCCCCTTCAGCTTGATGAATGCGTTCAGGTTTTCCTCTGTATAAAACAGCAGCCAGATCAGCAGAACACACATTCAAATCAGAAGAACACACATTCAGTAATGTCTCTTCCCGCTAATCAGACGTTGCGCTGCGTTAGTCAGTATGATCTGTAGGGCCAGCACGTCTTGTATTGGAGAGACCTTTGAATGCTAAAGTAAATCGTTGCGTTTGGATAACATAGAAAATGCGTAAATACGTTTTTAAAAAATATATTCATAAAGACTCTCCATCCAGCAAGTTAAATTGTGTGTGAGAAGTGAAATCCTTCGCTTCTGTAAGTTTGCTCATACATTCGTTCCAGGTTTTTAATAATGATATTTAGGGGTTGAATGATTAAACTAATAATTATGCTTAGTTTCTTTTTTTAACCTGGGTTTGTTTTCATGCTAGTTTGTTAAAAGGAGTCTGCTACGTTCTGGTTGCAAGATGTGTGGATCATTCGCCGTCTTTGAAAAGTATTCACAAGCTTTGAAATTTCCCAAATAATTATACGCAGTATATACCTACATAAATACATTTACACAATATTTTTTTTTCTTTTCACTGCTTGCTTTTACTGTAACAGATTTATTTAGTTTTTACTCTTATTCCCATTTGTGATCTAAAGGTTTCTGGTTGAATTCTCTACCTGGGAAAATGGTTCGCACATAATTTACACATGTGAAATTTAAAAAATGTATATATTTAGAGGATCAGAATCAAGTTTCTTTGATTCTACTCTAGGCTTGAGGCTTGTTATTTTAAATTATTCATTCTCTAGTTCTCAGATTTTTCTGTGTTTCATCATCTTGTTCAGCTCAACAAACACGTTTCATTATTTCTTAAATGCGCACCAGACTTTACCTTTCTCTTTTTCTAATCACAAGGAGCAGATGCTCTATGGCGACCTGAAATGTAGTTTATAGGAATCATTTCAAGTTGTTTTTTTTTTAGTCTATAGCTTTTGTCTGTATTATTATTTTAGGGTAGTGTTGACTTAAATATTTAATCTTGTCCGTGTTTGTTTGCTGTCAACATCATGACGGTGAAATCCTCCATTTTCTGCCACAGAATGCTCCGAATCCAGAGAAGTCATTCGAAGCTCTGCTCAACCACGTCATCACCGAACTTTCAAAGGACAAGAGCGTTTACAAAGTGAACAGTGACGAAACGTCTGTGGTGAGCCTTCGTTTAAGCTTTACTACCATGAAGATCACACACCGTCTCCTTTTCAGTTCTTCTTTCACTATTAATCGACCATCACCCTCATAAACAGTGATCTAATATCTCTACTAATCTCCAGGAGTTGTTTTATACCACATTGTTATCAGCAAGCTGTTGCCTGGGTATTGATCAGTTGTTTCTGTTTTTTTTTTTTTCCTCTCCAGCTGAGCTCCAGTGTGTGGTCGCCACAGTCTATCGAGTTCAGCCTCCAGCAGTTCTGTCTGCCCTTCCTTCGCCTCTCCTGCCTTCTGCAGCACCACCTTTATGGAGACAACTTGACTGGCTGCACGGTACGTTTTTCTGCTCGCTGAGATAAAAACTTTTTTTTTTTTTTTGCCTTTTTTACAGCTTTTTTTTTTTTTCTCGCTCACTTGTCGTTTTCTTGTCTGCCTCAGGAGGAAGAGGAGTTTTCTTCTTTGGCTGTGTGTTTAGGGCTGCTGTCGTCAGCTCCTCAGCCTCCCAGCGCCGTACACAGTGCCTCATGTCTGGAGTGGCCCTTTAACGCCTTTGACCTGGTGACGCAGTGGTGCAATGAGGTCACAGGGCGATCTCTGATGCATCCTGAGCAATCACTAGTATGTCATTTTTAATCAATGTACCAACTTTGCTAAAAAAAAAAAAAAATCTGAAGCATGTGGAGGTTTTCTGAGACTGACATCAGCATGTTTGAGATTTTGAATGAGCTAACGCAAACCCTTGTGAGTTGTCAGTGATTACATTTCTGAAGGTGTCTTGTTTTTAATAACACCAATTCAGTTCCCCTTTTTTATTTTTTTATTTTTTTTATTTTTGGCTCTAGTGAACTTTATTCATTATTAGCTTGCAAGACAGAAGGGCAGAAAGACTGTAAGACCTTTGCTGTCGTCCTTCTCCCGTGCAGAGCTTGCTGGTCCAAGAACCTCAGTGGGCAGCGCCTCGCCTTCTTCAGCTACCAGACAACTACAACATCATCTTCCAGTACTATCACAGAAAGGCCTGCACTGTCTGCAAAAAGGTGCCAAAAGACCCTGCGCTCTGCCTCGTTTGTGGCTCTTTCGTCTGTCTCAAAGGCGTCTGCTGTAAACAGCAGGGTACCTGTGAATGTGTTTTGGTAAGTTTATGACAATAGTTTTGATTTTTATTTTTTACTAATATCTTAGTATCCCAAAGAAATAGAATTTTGTTTTGAAATGTAGGAAAAACAATCCATTTTAAGTCATCAATACTGACTGCATCATTGCAGCACTCCCAACATTGTGGCGCAGCGACAGGCATCTTTCTACTGATAAACGCCTCAGTCATCATCATCATCCGTGGACATCGCTTCTGTCTGTGGGGCTCCGTTTACCTTGACGCTCATGGGGAAGAAGATCGAGATTTACGGTATGATGAATGTTTAAACGCTTTAAAACTCTTTTAAAAAAAGCTTTTCCTGCTGTTAGTTTATGTATGCTGTTGAGAACAAATAAAACGATAATACATTTTAGAAAATTAAAAATGAACTTGTATTAAGTTCTGTGGTTAAACTAAATAAACAAGGTTATTAAAGCATTAAAACATATTATGTTGTTAATTAAAAAAAAAAATATATATATATTACCCATTCTTTTTTGTCAGTCTGATGGTAATGATGAAGAAAATATGTATTAAAGAATGAACAACATTAACACTGCTTCTAGAATACAGAGCTAAATAACTTTTAATCACACTATTCTGTTTTATTTATTTATTTTTTTATCTTTTTAAGCATAAAGGAAACAATAAATATGCGCTTTAATTGCATTTAACTGGAATGGAATTTTTCCTCCAGCATCTAAATATTAGCTTAAAACCAGTCTGACTGGTTTTAAGCTAATATTAAAGCTTAGCTTTAATATTAGCTAAGCTTATATTAGCTTATCAAGAGTATAAAGGTCTCTGTAGTTGTGAAGTGAAGGGTTTTGGTGATGATTTGGAGTTATTTCACCTTAAATGTGAGAAAACAGGAAACCTGGACAGGGGCTAATCATTTCCTCACATGGCCACTTTGGGTCCTTTCGGCTCTTGAACCAACTGCCTGAAAGGCTGAAACGTGCAGAAATGTTAAAGTAATGACTGAAAACCTTACCGTTTGCTGCAACTTGCCAGTAAAGATCATATATAACACTTAGTTATTCAAATTCACCAGCCCGCACTATTGCTTTTGATATGCATTTCTTATTTTTCATGTTTTTTTTTTTTGTTTTTTTTTTTTTATTTCTGTTCCTTTGTTTTGCTTTAAAGTACTTTGAAATACTCTTTGAATGCAAGCATTTCTTGACCTGCTCTCTCTGTTTCCTTTAGCCGTGGAAAGCCTCTGTTCCTGTGTGAAGAGAGGTATCGAGTTCTGGAGCAACAGTGGGTTTCCCACACCTTCGATCACATCAATAAACGCTGGGGGCCACACTATAATGGACTCTAAGATCTTCCAAAGTCCTCTTACAAACACATACAAACCCAAGATAGAGATGTTTTTTATTATTATTATTATTATTATTATCATTGTTATTATGATTTCCTGGCTTGTGTCTGCCTTGATTAAAATATTTGGAAAATCCTTAAAATGATAAAAAACAAACATCCAGTAAGGTTATCGCTGCCACAGCTTTCAGTTTATGTGAAGTTTGGTGTACAGTCATGCCTAAAAGACTAACACGTGTGTGTGTGTGTGTGTGCGTGCGTGTGTGTGTGTGTGTGTGTGCTCAAGTGATCTATTGTGTGGTTTTCAACAGGAAAAAGGAAAAAAAATCTGAATCTGAGCTCAAAGTAGTGGGAATAAGTTCACCCAGGTTATCTGGAGCAGGCTTTAAAAGTCTGTCCTGTTTGGGTTTGAAACGTCACAGATCAGGCAGATGTGGATTTAGAAAACATAATATCAGGGTTGCTGAATGTCCCTAACGGAGTCGATATGTTTTTTTGCACCATTTTCGATGAAGAAAACACATATCCCTTATATTTATCGCGGCGCTCGCTGCTGTTCAGCCATGGGTTTTCTGAGCTCCGGATGAGTGAAACAACGTTTTCTGCAGGCTGCACTCGTCGTCTGCTCACGTGCGATGGTAGGCAAGACCAAGTCCACTCATCAATACACAAAGAGTTTTCTTTTGCGAACAGGAAAGGACTCTTTCTGGGTCTAGTTGCAATCCATCCTCAGGAATTATTATGTTTCCTTTTTTGTTGTTTTTGCTGTTTAAAATACGTTTTAGATATTTAAATAAATGCTGCTGCTCATTGTTCAATTAATGTTAACTTTTGTGAAGATTTTTTTTTTTTTTTGTAAGGTTGTGCTTTGAGTTTACAGTTAGTGGCTGGGAATGTGGATTCAAACTCACTTTAAAGTTTAAGGAGGTATGCGGTCGCCACATTGCACCCACTCCAGGTGACATTAACCTGCCTTTTTAGAGTTTTTATTTCTTTCTTTTTCTTTCTTTTTTTTGTTTGGATGTAATGGAGAAGAAAAAAAAAAACTCAAATGAGTCCAGCTTCATAAATATCACCGCACAGGCACCGAGTCCTGCTGCGTCACGTCTGAACAAAAATATCAAACTTTGTAGGAGTTTCCTCTCAACCTCTTAAATCTCGGCTAAGCGGAAGTTTGCTTGCCGAGAAGCCAGAACTCCTAATTGATCTTCCTGTGCTGTTTGAAAGGCTTTTCTCCCTTTATGCATTTTAATCAAGTTCATATCTTCAGTACAGAGCAATTCATTATGACTATCTCTTACTCGTGCATCATCTAGCTGTGATTTGTAGTTGCATTTTGACATTGGAGGATCGTCGGAGTTGGTGTCCATTATAACCCTGTGCATGGCATCCTTTAAGCAACCATTGTTTGTCTGAGCTACCCAGTTTTCTGACTATCACCTTGCTTTCCAGAAGGGTGGAAATTTGGCTCAGTCACGCCTGCGAAGCTTCGGTTTACGGCCGCCTGGGATGCTGGGCCACGTTGTGCTGCGATGTGGGGGGGAAACGGAGCACACATGGGAACTTCCTTCTGAATTTCTGCATGCTGATTTTTCTCCCTCTCCTTTTCCCCCAGGTTTCATCCTTTTCTTTCTTTATTTTCGCTGTACCCACTTTGTAAATGACCGCAACCAAATAGCCAATGAGTAACGGGTGTAAAGTTGTAACTGAAAGCTTCTGTGTGTTTTCCTGTGTGGATGAAGAGGAATACAGTACATTACTGTAGGTGCTGACTCAAACTTTCTGAGTTTGACCAGGAAGTATGACTTGGGACATTTAATGCAAAATGTAACATATGTGAATAAAATATAAGCACACATTGACTTGGTTTCCTTTGTTGTTGGTTTTTGTTATTTTCATTAAGTGTCATCCAAACACTGCAGCAAAATTAAGAAACATAAATATTTCACCTAGTTATTTTTATACCAATTTAATCAAAGTAATATAAAGTCAACATCAGTACTGAGAAGAAACTCCATTAAAATTAAAGTTGCATAAAAATGGATGTTATTGATTTTGGGCTTTTAATGCATTGAGTTCTTATTTGAGTGCATTTACTGTACAAAATATATCTGCGATTACTTTTTAAATCAGGTCTCAATTTATTATAGACTTTCTCTATTGGCTCAAAATTGACACATTGGCCTGAAAAACTATTATCTATTGAATATTAAAACATTTTCAGACTTTTTCCATTTAGAAATCTAAAAATTGTGTTTGTATTCAGCCCCATTATCTTGATACCCTTAAATAAAATGAATTTGAAAAGAAAGCCATTGTTGGAAAGCAGGCCATAAAAGTGCTTGTTTGCAGTTTACCAGAGGACAACGCAAACATGCCAGAAGGTTCTCTGGTCAGATGAAACCAAAATCAAACTTTTGTAAAGCGTGCAGAAAGCTGCGTGTGTGTGCACATGCTTTTCTCCAGCAGGAACAGGGAAGCTGGTCAGAGTTGATGGAGAGATGAACGGAGCTAAATGCAGGACAATCATGGAAGAAAGTATTTTGGAAGCTGCCCATCAGGACTTGGGCAGATTAAATTGACGTTTGTGTTCAAGTTGAGTGTTAACAAACTGCTAAACTAGACATGTAAAGTACAAAAAGCTGTTTTTTTTGCACTTGACTGGCTGTTTTAATTGTGTTGCTGTCATGAACTGAATGTAAAACGTGTGGCCTCTAGGGAGTTCAGTTCATTGGAGCTGAAATCTGGACATCAACGTTACATCAGAAGAAAGTTCAACCTGGGCTGAAAAAGGTAACTTCTATGCAGTGAAAAGTTGGCATGTTAAATAACCAGATGGTTGATAAGATTTCGCTTTAACGTCTAAAAATAAAAATGAAATCTGTGTATTTGCTCTTGATTTGGTGCTGCTGAAAGTAAAGGAGTTCGAGTTGTCAGTAATCCATGCGAGGGAGTATTTGCGGCATAATTGGTTTGGAGTCCGAAAACAAGGGAGGCTCTGTGGATAATGACTATCCGTAGTACAAAGCCACTTTTCTCTTCCAATTAGGCAACAAGAAGGAAAAAAAAAAAATCTCCGTGTGTGTGGTGGACGATTTTTTTTTTTAGCCACAGTTGCAGAAACCCTCAGAGTTTCTGCAACCGAGTTCAGACGAAGCGATGTTGGTGTTACAAGCGGTCCTCCGACAAGCTTCCTTGGATATTCCTCCCATCGCTTCCTGTGCAGGTAGGAGGCTGTAAAAAGTGACAGTGGGGGTGCAGTTAACCACTTCCGGTCTGCAGGACAACATGCTCAGGTATCTAGAAAGTTAATAATTAAAAGCCATTATCAAGTAGGCAGAAAATTTCTTCCTATTTATTCCTACAGAGGTGAGCTGTGTGGGAGGCCATTAAACATATAGTTTAATCATCATTAAACATGATGTTAAACTTGACCCAGATATTGGGAGGTGAATGCAGAGGTCCTGCTGTGACTGACAGCCTGTCCCGTGTTGCAGATGATACAGATGGAAAAACAACGGAAGCAATGTCAGGGTAAGGAAGGACGTTTCTTTCTTTCTTTCTTTCTTTCTTTCTTTCTTTCTTTCTTTCTTTCTTTCTTTCTTTCTTTCTTTCTTTCTTTCTTTCTTTCTTTCTTTTTTAAATAAAGTTTTCCCAGGTGTGGAAGGAAAGGCTGTGAAATGTGCAACATATTCATAATAAGGCTGTCTGCATGTTAAAATTTCAATTAAAACATCCCTAATTTTCTAAATTATCTTGCTTCTTCTGGCTGTTTTCCACGTTCAAGAAATACTTTAGGTGTTTTGGAAAACTGATCCAAAAAGCAGCCGGCATCATCGCCATTAGATATTTTAAATATTTTGTATGGTTTAGAGTAGCAAAAATACAAACATGTTTTAAATTCAATCATAAAAACAGTTATGGTGGCACCATCTCTTTTTCCCATCAGAACAACTGTTCATGCCCTCCACTATTAAAAATCCCCCAAAACAAACAAAACAAAACAAAACAAAAAATATTTTTATGTCATCTCAAGTCCATCTAAAAATTTAAATTTTATATTCTTTAATTTTTATTTAGTTGTATTTTATTGTTTTCTGAAATTTGATCAAATCAGTTTTTCCCTTTGTGGTTGTATAAAGTACTTAATTGTCTAATTTGTACAGAACTTTGTTGAAACTTCTCAACATAAATAAAATTGACATCAACATTCATGTTGATTTAGCACTTTAGTAAATACAAACATACCTTTCTACTGTCAAAATATTTTATCAATATTACTTGGAACCTTAAATGATTACTGTAAGTATTAATATTGACTGTCATCAAGTTACATGCAGTTAGCTGTAAAAATATCCATACCCTCGACAGAAAGAAGTCTTTTAATATTTTTTCTAACTTGAGGTAATATTAATGTTTTGGAGTGGCTCAGACTGACCTGAACCCAGAAGAATTTGTAGGGAGCTAAACATTAGGGTGATGGCAGGGAGGCCTTCCATCCTCAAAGATAAATCATAGAAACAAATTACAGTGGAAACATTGCCAGCAGGTCTAAGAAGTTTGATTTCTGTTTTGTCTATAAAGGATTTTTCATTACTTATTGGATAGTTTCTTCTAATATGCTAATTTTGTTAAAATGTAATTTTTTTTTTTTCCAAAGCCATGTCTCTTGTGCTTTAACACCTTTTGAAAAATACCTGTCTCCTTTCCTATTAGTAAAAAACTTATTGATTAAAAGAAAAATAATTTTAAATCTTTTACTGGGATATAAATAATTTGTGGCTTAACCATAAATATAACAGATCTGCTATTTACATGTCTGCCTTGAAATTTCTACACACACACAAACACACAAAGTCCAGCTTGTCTTTTGAACAGTCAGTGGCTGCGTAATGTGCGGTTATTATGCTGAGTCACAGCACAAAGAGGCAGCTGAGGTGTTTGTGATGACAGAGATGGATCCTGATGAGGGTGGCTTTGTTTTGCTAATTGTGTTTTCTGTATCTCGTGTTGTTCTGCTCCTGCAGGCTAATTAATCCTGCAGGTTAACTGCTTAAATTAAAAAAAACAACAACAATATTAAAAAAAAAAGAAGCCGGGTCCGTCTGTCATCTTCTGATGGGGCTATTGGTCATCCGGGGTGAAAACAAGGGCACCGTGCTTTAGGTCTCGCTTGGTGGAGGTTTACTGTAAAGCCTCCTCATATCCCCTTAAAAGGATTATAGTTTTCTCTCTCTCACTCTCTGCAGACCTACCAAAGGGTTTATTTACCAAGTGCAGTTCCCAAGAGGCTTTATCGCAGAAAGTAGAATTGTGTGTTTGATAGGAGCAGAAAATGGGATTACTTACTTTCAGTTTGCGTCGTTTTTTTGTGTGTGTGTGATAAAGATGTTGTGCAGCTTGTCACACTATCAGTCATCACAGTACTAATGCTTTTGTTGGAAAAAAAAAAAACCCTCAAAGGAGGAGAGTGAAGGGTATTCATTACAAAAATGACACACCTGTTGTTTTAGTGTTTTGTTTTCATGAAGCTTTCTGTGACTTGACTTTGATTAGCTCATGTATTTATTTCAAACAGTCACGTGTCACGAGACAAAAGGTAACCTGAGCTTCTCGCCCAGTGAGGACCAGTAGGTGTCCTGTTCCTAAGCTGCTCTTCAGTCCTCTGTTCCTTTAAATGTAAAATTAAAATTGAACAAATGAATTTCTGTGATGATTTTCATACATTCAATGCGCATAGTTCTTAACCAGTACTTCTGAGTAGAAATTACATTGGTTTGCATGTTACTAAGCACCCAAATCAATTTTCAAAGTCTACATACTTGCCAAAGTTACTTAAATGTGTTAAATAATCAACTTTGTTTCATTTTAAGTTCATCAAACTAGTGAAATTATAATTACTCTGTTTTATATTGACTTAAACCTCAGAAGCAACAAGAAGAATTGATACATTTACATTAAATTATTCAAATGAAAGTGCAACGTGTGTCCTCAGCAGACAATCCAGAAATAGCAGGAGAGCAGCATGTAGTTAAACATTTGGTAAATAGTCTTTATAAATATATTTAAAATCTACAAGTTGAGGTGATGAATACCAAACACACTGGTCAGGACTGACTGCTGCTTCTCTGTTTCTTTCATAAAGTCATTCGGTTTGTCCTCTTCCCACGTTAATAAGAGTTAAATAATAAGAACTGCTCAAATAGAAATACACTTTTTGTCCTATTTGAACAAGTTGGCATATTAGCTAAAATGTGCTGTTTATTGTATCTTTATAAGGGTTTAAATATGTATCACGTTCCTTACAGCATCTGCAAAGATGCAAAGTTGCAAACTTGTGGTCAAGCTTAGATGGTTATGCAGTTACCTTCATGTTTAAAGGGTCAGTCTCAAATATGGTGACAAAATAACGTTTAAAGTTGTCTTAAAGTAAAGAACAGTGTGTGCGTAGAGGAGACTGGCTGCGGTCACATGATTTAGCAACTGTCACAGACTTCCTGGTTACCTGCCTACAACATGAGATGCTTCATATCAGCCAGCTATTATGACTGGCTACATCTGCCGCCTGAATATTTAAAGCCATCTGGGTATCAGGTTGCAGATGACTGGTAAATTATTAATCTCTGGAGATTGGCTAAATTAGTCTGGAGCATTTCGATGTGAGGTAGCAGCAAACACTTTCAAAGAAGCAGGTATGTTTGGTTCTTGACTTTTTGATCTGAGCCTTTTATTTATCTTGAATCATCAATAGTCGATGATCAACGCAAACGTCTATGAAGGGAACTTATTGCAGATGTGCGATTGCTGCAGTGGATTGTTGCTAAATCATTTCTTTGCAGCCGGATTAGCAGAGCTTCTCTGTTTTGTGCCAACCTAAAATAAAGTTTAGTTAAACTTTCTTGCAGAGTAAGGTACCGTATAATTACAACAACACAGAATGATATTCTAGCAAAAATGTAAACAAACACGTTACGATTAATAATTAACAGCCACAGCATAACAGTCGCCCTTATGTTCTGCATTATACTGGAGTATTAGACATGGCTACATAAAGTTTAAGGTGTATGTGAATCTGCTGTGCTCTGCTGCAGATTGTTAGAGACTAAAAGCTGTGATCAAGATACAGGTTTAAGAACAGGCGACTGGTTTTGTGTCCTACGTGGGGTTTAGGTTACACAAGAGCAGTGATAAATGTTTGATCCTGTTGTGTGATATGCTTTACTCTGAAACCAGCGTACGATGTCTGACTCTCTCCAGGACCTGAAACATGCTGAAGCAGGTTGCCCATGTGCCTTTTTTTTTTTTTTAAAGCTTTTGAACAATGCTCCAGTGTTCTCGTGTAACTTCAGGTGACAAACGTGCTGAGAGGTTGCTGGTTTTTGTAATTAAAACTTAATGGTTATTTGGTACTTTTCTTTAATTAAATCTGATGTGAAACATGTGGTAACTTCCCTCACACGTCTTTTCCACAAAGGACACACTGAAGGGCAACGGACGTGCTGCATATTTGAGAGTGTCCGCTCGACACCCGTCGGAAATTCATCGTGTTCTGATTTATAAACCTGTCCCTGCGTGACAGGGTTAAGCATAATTTTTCACATCAATTTTCCAGATCGCCTAAAATAAAAGACTTCCCCTTCAGTCCCTCAGGGACACACAACCTCTGTGATGCATTAACATGTTTATGATGACGAGAGCAGACACTGAATTGAAAATAAACATCCCTCTCCATCAGGTTTATCTGGGGAAACTTGTCATTTTATTAAAAAGTGGGTGCGTGCTTCCCAGCACGGAAGAAATGGGGTTGTTATCTTTTGTGTTATTTTATTTTTCATGCTTTCATGTCACTTTACTGTTCTTGCATGGAGTTTTTAGTCACAAGAAAATAATCATATTTTAAATATAAAAAAACCCCCTCTGAAGCACGTTGATTGTTTCATGAAACTGCTTATTCAAAGGTGTGGCGAAAGTTTGCCGCTTCAGGTCCTGTAATCTCTGACCAATCCAATTGATCTCCAGCAGATTGCACTTCTTAGTGTGCACAGCAAGGTCTCAGTGGAGACGGCTAATTCAGTGACTGTGGGAAACGCCGCTTGTTGCCCAAGGAAGCATTAGCTGTTGCTATCGGTGTTGCTGTATTATGATCACTAGAGACTCTTTGCTTGTAACTTTTCTCAGTGCTGATGAGTCAGAAGAGCATAACACTCGCCATGTAAGTATAGACTGTGCTCTTACATTTAAATATGTTTGTTTTAAGATTATAATGTGGCCCCTTTGTGGTTATTTATCTTTTGGGAAGCTGCTGGGACGATGCTGTCTGTGCTTCATTGTTTATAGATTTTTTTATCTGCTTCTCTTTTTAGCTAGATGTGTTTTGTTCTCATGCTGCAGCAGTGTGACCTCTGTCAATCACAACCAGCTTTCTGTTCCCTGTGCAAAGCATTAAGCATTAGAAACAGGATTAACATTTTCCCTTGGTTTATTTGAACCGTACAATCACAACATTTTGACAGGATTTATGAAAACACTGTTGATCCCGGATCCGGTTTGATCCACAGGAGATCTCTTTATGGGCTGTACCCCTACAAGTCCAGCATGATTGGGCTGGAGAACCTGGGCGATCCCTCGGCCGACTGGGACATAGTGGAAACCATCGGGAAAGGGACGTACGGCAAAGTCTACAAAGTGACCAACAAGAAGGACGGGAGCCAGGCGGCAGTGAAGGTGCTGGACCCCATCAACGTGAGTCCAGTCAAAGCTTGTTAATTACTCAGGCTGCTCTGGTTACCTTGGTGAAGTCGACCCCACCGCCTTCTTCAAATTAAACGAAATTGGCGCAAATTCCCATTTCCCAGTGATATTAATATCTTTTATCACTTTAAAGATATTAATAAATGTTTCCAGAGGTCATCAGAGGTCAACCGGGCCGGCCCGTCACACACAAATGTTTCACACAAATTTCACCTAAATTGAAGAAGGTATCTGGGCCATCTGCACTCAGGTGTTTCCTCATGTGGCCGATTCAGGTGGGTTGTTACTTTAAGTGTCCCCCAGTGTTGGTCTTTTGAGGCTCCACATGTTTCTGATGATTCTCTGGTTTAATAAACTTGTTTCAAATGACTTATTACCTCGTCTGGTGATGAAGAGCAGTGAGCCCAGACGTCCACGGCTTGGCAACGCTTCTAGAAACCAGCAGCTACATAAACACGGTTCTTACCTGTTCATTTTTAATGAGCATGTGCAAAGTTGTTATCTCTGTTTGGCAGCCTAGTGATGACCACTGGAAGATATTTGGTGGAATTAGAACCCAAACTATGGATGGTACTTGATTATACAAATTCATACTTTATTTTTCATCCGTTCTATAAAATAATCCATAACTGTAAAATTGTTGCACAGCTTTCTTATGGTGCCTGTTTGCCAAGTGATTGTTGTGCTTTTCTTAAAAAAAAGCTCAAAATACACATTCACAGCTGAGGACTTCTGGTCCTGTTTCATTCTTTTTTCTGCTCACAATCTGCACATATGTTTTATGATTCAAGCTGTTCTCATGTTATCATAGTAATGCTGCGTCATTTAATAGCCTTTGTAGGTTTAGGACTACAAGGTAACGGACAGACATCTTAGATATAATCGTTTCAGCCTATGATTAGTTTAGCTGCTTTAATGAGGCCTGTTTCATGTCTGTTAGCTGTTTTATACATTTTTGTCTCTTTGAGCTCTCTGTTATGTTCATGATGGTTGTGTGTTGTCACGGTGATTCATGTCTGACTGAAAGCTTTATTTATTCTGGAGACTAAAGCATTTGTTGTTTTTTGTAACTTTGACTCCCTGCAGCATTCAAGCTCCTCAAACAGAGTAGGTTGCAAGTCTTGTCCTCTTCATCTCCGTCTCCACTGTTTTCCCACCACGTTAAGACCAGCGCAGTCTTACCAGTTGGCCTCCGGTCATTTTTCTGTTTGACGAGGACGCTGTAGACCCTGTATCGGCCACCCTTGTTCTGAGACCTGCCTGTGTTTGTGTTCGCCATCCTGGCAGCCTGATCCAGCACGCTGCTCCCCTCAAGAAGACGGAGCTTCCTCCTGTCCCATCGCTCTCCCTGATTAGACCGCTGACACTATCACTCAGACATCCAGGAGGAGAAATTCTGCCTCTGTGGTTGTGGATCTTCCCGTCCCCCCTCTGAGATTTACTTTGATAGAAAAGTGGAGCCGGCAGTAGTTCATCCCGTCCGTGTGTTTCTATTACACAACCCGATTCTAATCATAGCTACCTGGTGTTGCTCTGTAGCTAAAAATAAATAGTCACACACCTATAAAGCATTTCTCTGTTAATTTATATTGCAAGGCTGTATCAATAGTTTGTTTGTTTGCTTCTTCAAGGACGTAGATGAGGAGATTGAAGCAGAATACAACATCTTGAGGTCTCTGTCCAACCATCCTAATGTGGTGAAGTTTTACGGCATGTTTTACAAGTCAGACAACTTATCTGGGGGACAACTCTGGCTGGTACTGGAGGTGAGCACTTCCTCATGCATCTTTATTGAAATTATTTCAGATTTTCAAGTGTAAAATGAAACCCCAACTGGTGCAACTATTTTATTTTATGTGTGGTGAATGTGAACAATGTCTTTACGCCGTAATCTTACCCTCAGTCAGTTACAACCAAATAAATCTTTTGACGCAGAGAGGAAACGTGTTCAGTAGTCAGAAAACAATTGAGCTGCCTCTATTTGCGTATTCAGGATTACAAGAAATTGAAAAATAAACGAGACTCTGCATGGACATGCTTGAGCATTTTGCTTCCTGGTCACATGTACCTTAGTAAAATTCTGTTTTCTGTTAACACAGAGTTTGATTCTTTCTAATGAGACATTTGAGAACTCCTACACTGAAGTTGACTGTTAACAATAAATGTGAAGGACTTTGCATAGTAAAAGAAAACTCTAACAAAACACAGTACCTTAATGAAACAATCAAATTGTCCAAATCCAAATTCATCTAATAACATAAACAATATGATCTTCAGCAAATCCAGAAAGTAACAATTTTTTTTTACATTTCAAACATAAACTCTTCGGCATTCATGTGTGACTTAAAAGTGGCAACATCATAGTGACATCACTTAATCTCACACCACTCTATGCAGGCTCTTTGTCTGCAATAATAAATATTCACTCACCCCTGCATCCCGAATGCTTGAACTCGCTCCAACTGGGGAACGCCTGACCTAATTTATGATTGATGCATTGAATTTTCTTCCCTATATAGTCAGATAATACTTAAAGAAAGAAAAAAAATAATAGAACAAGACAGAGATGGGACAAACAAAAGTAACTTTCCTGTCCTTAAACTCTACACTCTTCATCCCAATACACAGGCTCTATACAAAATGGAGCATACTTCTGTGATCTGACCACAAAATTTGCTTGAGTTAGTCAGATTTAAATCCACATAACATAAGATGTTTGATAAGCCAACATACACAGCGAGACAGAAAGCAGTGCATTGGCAGCTGAAGTATTTGGAAATACTCTGCAGACTTTGACAGCACTTCTTAAAAAGCCCGATGCTATTGTGCTGACATGTGAGGTCGGGCTTCTTTCTCCAGCTCAGATGTGTGGCCTAACCCTCCCCATGAATCATAATTTAGGGCGGTGAGTGATGGACGAGTCACCGGTGCTTCTCTGTCTCCCTTGCAGCTGTGCAACGGCGGCTCCGTCACAGAACTCATCAAAAGCCTGATCATGCGCGCCCAGCGCCTGCAGGAGCCCGTCATCTCATACATCTTGTACAGTGCCCTCTTGGTAAGCTGGCAGCTGATTTTAAATGGCAACTAAAATGCAAGGATATTAAATTTCAGGGCCTGAACAAAAAACATCTGTACCCTTTGACGTTTTCTGCTTTGGTCACCACCAGAAAATTCAATGTATTTTATTGGGATTTCATGTGATAGACCCGACAAATAAATTATGCAGAATTATAAAGTGGAAGGAAAAACATACACGGTTTTCAATGTTTTCTTGGTAATTAAAATCTGAGACTTTTGGATGAATCTCTGGTCCAGTGCTCCTACATCAAATGGATAAATTATCTCCTCAGCAAGGCGGACTCTGCAGAGTCCAGCTAATGTCCCGATTACTTCACACTGGTGGGTTAAAGCAGCAGTGCTACTAAATGTTGCAGGACCATGCTCCTGAAGGACTGGAGTTTCCTGATCTAAGGACTATTGTTGCTGTGATTGTGAGTTTAGAGGTGTTGTCCTGCTTGAAGATGAGCTTTCACCTCTCTGTAAAGTGTTTTGCAACCTCAACAGGAACTGCTTCTATCCGTCTTGACATCAACCCTGAGCAGCTTCTCTGGCCGTACTGAAGAAAATCCCCATAGCATGATTCTGCCGCCACCATGTTTTTCTGAGGGGATAGTGTATTGAGAGTGATATTTAGTTGCTGTGTCCACTAGATGGCTCATGGTAAATTGCGAATGGGTTTTCTTACTGCTTTTGTTTCAGCACTTTTCAATGAAAGCAAGACTTTTTGAATATATGCAGCTGGACTGTATTTACAAATAATGAACGACATCAGAGTAAAAGTAGCTAAATCCATGCTACCATTGCCCATTTTTATTTTTAAATAAAATATATAATTTTTCTGCTCGTCACAATGGCATGCTTGTTTATCAAAAATCACAATAACATTAATTGAAGTTTGTGGACGAAATGTAAAAAAATTTTTTTATTGAAGTCTATGCTTGTCTCTGCTTAATTTCAATATTCATATTTTTTTTTTTTTGTTAACACAATTTGTATTTTTGGTTCCAACTTTAAAGGGGCTGCAGCATTTGCACAACAACCGGATAATCCATCGTGACGTCAAAGGAAACAACATTCTCCTCACAACTGAAGGGGGAGTCAAACTAGTTGACTTTGGTAATTATCTCTCCAAAAAGAATTGCTTAAAGATATTAATATCTATTTTTTAAAGTTATTTCTTTATTTTTTTTTTTAAGTATGACTGATCTTTTGGCAGTACAGCTTTGATTGTGAAGAATAAACACAAGCGCGGGGTAAATCATACTTGGTGCTCCACACTCTTTAGTCCCCTGCTCACCATAACATCTTTTTATTTCACGGAGCGTAGCCTGAACCCGGGGCTATTATTGCTCGTTTAAATTGCATTATTTGATGTTTTGCATATTAAGAGAAAGCTGCTATGGCAAATGACTTTGAGTTGCCTCCCCCAGGCGTGTTTATGTCCCCCGTGTCATGGAGATGAAGTGGACCCACGCTGATAAAAATCTGTCCTACATAATTTGAAATGATTATGGCCTATTATTATTACTGCTTGGTAGTTTGCCACAGCAGATTGTACACAAGGATTTATTGATCAATTCTAACACTTTGCACCTGTTATAAATCTGACTGTGGGTTTTTAGGGTCTTTTTTACGCGGCAGAAGGTGAATCTCACCGTCTTCTTCTGCAGGTGTTTCCGCTCAACTGACCAGTGCACGGCTGCGGAGGAACACATCGGTCGGGACGCCGTTTTGGATGGCTCCTGAGGTCAGGCATGTGCGTCTATAAAAAACAAAAAACAAACCACATGCTTTAGTGCCTGATCAGTGGAGTCCTTATGTGTTACCCAGAGCGCCTCGGTTATTTTAGTGAGCCTCCCTCCTCTGTGTCATTGTGCATTCCCCTCCTGTTCTCCGCCACGGGTGCAGCTCTTGAGGTTGCCTCAAGGTTAATAGCCGGGAGTCTGAGGGCCCCTCGGCTCACTCCGTGGCAGAAATGAGGTGCGGTGATTGGGCCGGTCGGGCTGGGACCTCAGGGGCAATTAGAATAAACTCAGCTGGAAAATGTAATGTCACTTATAATTATTGACTGTGGGAAAGCGGAGCTCACACCGGCAGCTATTCTAAGCTGACCCAGCTTGAATTTGCTTTAAATAAAAAGGATTTTTAGCTTTGAGTCAGTGGGACAGGTTCAGTTTGATTTGACACAGTTCTTAAGTAAATTCTGACCTACTTTTATTTTGCCATAAATTGAATTTGTCTTGCATCATTTTTAAATTTCCCTGCATGTTTTTTTTTTGGGGGGGGGATATGTAGATTTTATTTTATATATATTTTTTTGGACTCAGATGTTGTGTTACGTTGCCAGGTCATAGCCTGTGAGCAGCAGTACGACTCCTCGTACGACGCCCGCTGTGATGTGTGGTCTCTTGGCATCACAGCCATCGAGCTGGCAGACGGAGACCCCCCTCTGGCTGAGATGCATCCAGTGAAAGCGCTCTTCAAAATCCCGCGGTGAGTCCAGTAGAGGGCGCTCTTATCACACAGGTGGAGTGAAGCTAACACAAAGACCACAAATGTTGCCCTCCCCT
Organism: Poecilia formosa; assembly: GCF_000485575.1. Taxonomy (NCBI): domain Eukaryota; kingdom Metazoa; phylum Chordata; class Actinopteri; order Cyprinodontiformes; family Poeciliidae; genus Poecilia; species Poecilia formosa. The sequence continues at coordinate 2,053,317 of NW_006799955.1, forward strand.
CCCCCCGAAGTTAGTAGAACAATGTTAAACATTAGAGCTGTTAAACAGGAAAGTCATAATATTTCCTCTTACAGCTGAACATGTTTTTGACATATGGATGTCCTCATTCTTATCTACAAAGTAGGTCTTGCTGCATAATGATGAAATCCATGCCATAAAAAGTCCTTAAAGTAATTCCTGTGATATATATTCTCTGGAAATATTCACTTCTAGGAATGGTGCATGTCTGACAGGGGGGGTGGGGGGGTGACTCATGTTTGACCTTCTCCTGACAGCACAATCGTGCAATTATCTCTTCGTTTGTGGAAGATGTGCCCCTCTGATTGCAATTTGCATTAGTGATTAGCTCCATTCACACCGAGACGAGGCTGTCAGCACCCCCCTTAACCCTCGCCAACCCTGCTCACAATATTATCTCCTTACCCACCAACATGCAGGAGCACAGCGGGCTTGTGCGGCAGAAATGATGTGTGCTCTTCATCAACGCCACATTTTATCCAGAAGGTAGACTGATTGTAGAAGATAGAGCTGACTGATGGCTGGATGGGTTGGTTAAGTTCTCAGAAATATACATTGTGTTACACTGCATTGTTGTTGTTGTTTTTTTCCATTGAAACTTGAAGATTTTCTTAATTTTCCTAATTTGATCCTTGCCATTTTGTTGCATGCTGACCAGCACCAAAGAAAAATGTCTAATTTAAGGATATTTACAATGCCTCTGTTCCCCACGGGCAAGATGGGAAAGATGATAAACATGTAGATTTTATACACTTTATTTGGAGAAATATGCTTTGGTTCATGATTGAGAGTTTCAGCAACACACACTGAAGGAGAGTTTGGTGTGAATCAAAAAATTATAAAATTATAGTTTGGTATGAGGAAGGATCTGTGATGCTGTGGGTAGAAGTCTGTTCCAAAAGACCCAAGAACTTTATTTGGGTACAGACCATCCATCCATCCATCCATCCATCCATCCATCCATCCATCCATCCATCCATCCATCCATCCATCCATCCAT